>NC_054540.1:52596553-52736553 GCF_017654505.1 Polyodon spathula | reverse complement strand
ACATACTGTACTGTAAAGAAGTGGCCAATAACACAAATAAACTGTAGGAATTATCTGAAGAAGTAGTTAAAAGGCAGTAGTGTTTTTTTTTTTTTTTGAAAGATAAAAGTGTTTGGTACATGCTTTGTAACAGTTTTATTACCGTATCTATTTATTTATTTTTTTTAAATAGTGCAAATAAGCATTTCAGGCAGGGAATCTGTACATTTGTTTCCTCTAGATGAATCTCCGCTCCGTCTTCACACTCGAGCAGCAGCGGATTCTGCAGCGTTACTACAACAATGGAATGACCAATCAGAGTAAGAGCTGCTTCCAGCTCATCCTGCAATGTGCTCAGGAGGCCAAACTGGACTTCAGCGTGGTGCGGGTAAGGGAACCAGGACTGGCTTCAGACCATCTTGGGTACCACAGGAAATTAATGATCCTCTTAAACACAGCGGTGGCTTGACGCTCTCTGGATCAGTTTCCTATAAGTCATGTGATTACACCATTTTATCTGTCATTAACATCTGTTTGCTTTCTTCTGCAGACGTGGGTCGGCAACAAAAGACGGAAACTGACCGCCAAGAGTGACCAGAATGGATCTCCACACAGCTCGTCCAATCACACTGTTGGTGGCGGCAGTGGCGGTGTGGGAGGAGGGGGTGGGAGTGTGGTCCTGCCAACAGAGCTTCCGGTGCGTAGTGTGGCGAACAGCTTTCGTGGTGCATCACAGACCCAGCTCCTGCCAGCAGCCTCTTCCTCCTCCAGTAGCATCAATAACATCAGCAACACCACAAACAACAACGGCAGCACCAGTTGCAATGATGTCATAGTCACTGGCGTCTACACCCTGGCGAAATCCTCCAGCCGGGCCGAAACAGCCTCCCAAACCAACAGCATTATACACAAGACTGTCTCTAAGTGCCGCAGCGAGACTGAACTTCAGCCGCCACGTGATCTCCAGCTGAAGACCACCAGCCCGGTGAATTCCTTCAGCAGCAAGGCGGTCTCACTTCCAAGGAAGCCGGTACAGCTCAGCCCCACAAATGCAGTCTACTGCCACATCAAGAAAAGCTTCCCTGCTGCGGGCACCCAGCCGGTCGAGCCGCTGTGCCTCCCTAGGACGGCTGCTTGGGATAGACAGTACACGCAACAGCAGTGGTCTTTTCCCTCTGATCAGCAGCCCTCCAACTCAATGTCCAGGGTGCGGGACTCTTGTCCAGCCGGGAATGTCAAAATCAAGCAGGTGTTTACCCTGGCCCCTGGGGGGAGCGAGCAGCAGCAGCAGCAGCAGTCGAGGGTTTTCGGACAGTCGCTGCCCCCTCAGCAGCAGCACAGCAGGCCCCGGCCGGTGGAGAGCTCTGGCTGCTTCTCTATTGCCATGGAAACTGGTGATGTTGATGATGAGTATGCCAGGGAGGAGGAGTTGGCCAACATGGGCGCCCAGATGCAGATCTGCCCCAGCGGTGTCTTGGAACCTAGTGCTCTGCGGTTGAAGGACAGCCCTGGGGCAATGTCGGCGGGGCGGGGTGGGGCTGGAGGGACGCTAGGATCGCAGCCAGGCAGCTCAGACTTGTCCCCCACCTCTCTCTACCCTGGCAGCAGGGACTACCAAACGCCGTCAACCTCTTCCCACTACCTGTCTGGCTCGGCTGCAGTCTTCAACAGCGGCAGTGTTGTCAAAGCACGCAGTAACTACCCAGCCAAGTTTCACTCCGCACCTAGCAGCCGCAGCTCACCCCAGAGAATGGGCACCTACCAGGTTCGTCTGTCTGATTCTCTAGTTGCTACATTCATATAATGTGACACATGAACCATCCTCCCAATTACTGTGTCTCCTATATTTTGAATCTATCATAATTTCAGCATCAAAAAGGTAAAAAAAAAAATAGTACACTCTACATGATGTGCCTTTAAACTGGAGTGTTTGTAGAATGTATTTTAAAAAGAATGATATAGAATGAAAACCAGCTTTTGCCTTCAGCCCCTCTTTCCTGGCATCACTGCCTCTTTTTAGTGTAGAATATTGGCAGATAAGTGCATTATTTTGTAATAACATGTTTTATTGGTGAGTGGAGAAAGAACAGAAAACTAAAACTTTGGGCTTGGTGTGTTGATGTGCAGATAAAAATGCAGAAAAGTAAAGATCCTGGTCAGTGAGTAATCACTCTCCCAGGCTAAGCGCTCCATGTCTTGTGTTCCTTGGCATTTCGGTTGCTGGTTTTCTAGGGTGCCTCTGTGTGAAGCTGGGGTGGCTCTTTCAGGGTTTCCTAAAGTGTATTTTTCCATGTTGCTTTCCAGTTCACTGCTCAGCTGTAAAAGTCATTGCCTCTTTAGGAAGCAATGCAAAGCCCTGGAGCCTTAACTGCATTCACTTGCTAAGCCTAAAAGTGTCAGGAAACAGCTAATTGGATGTTGGGTGGTTGAGGAGGAATGGAGTTTTTCCATGTAGCAGATATGTGACTGTTGTGCATGTTTTACATGTTCTGCAACAGTGATTCTGTTGTGCATTTTTTACATGGGCTTAACAGTGATTTTGGAGTCCCAGCATCACCCCCCTCCATCCCCCACTCAGCTCAGCCCAGCTTACTTACCTGTACATCAGCATTGCTTTCTTTCTATTGTGCTTGAGATCCCCATCCAGAATCTTTCTGTCTCAACCACAGCCAGTTGCTGCTCCTTTCTGCTACTTCAGATAAGTTCTTCACTGTGTGATGCAACTCTTGGCCACTGAACCCAACATCTCTGAGAAACTGGGTTGTAGTGTGTGCCACAAATCCTCGACAACCCACCTCCACTGGGTAATCTTGGAATCTCCATCCTCGCCGTTCTGCTTCAGCAACTAGTTGATCATACTGAAGTTTCTTCCTCTCATACGCCTCATCCACTGCATCTTCCCATTGCACTGTTAACTCTACCAGATGAACAAGGCCTGCTGATCCAGACCACAAGACAATGTCTGGTCGAAGGTTAGTGGTGGCAATCTCAGGTGGAAAAATAAGCCGTTGACCAACATCTGCCAGCATCTTCCAGTCTCTAGCAGCTTCCAGTTGTCCTGTGCGAGGCTTGGTTTTAACACCTTTTCTTGGTGGTTGCTCTCCTGGACGGAGGAATATTGTCTTTTGTGTGTAATGCATTGATGGAACTGGTGGCAACTTATTGGTCAGGTTAGGCTTGTTTTCCAATGCTAAGGCCAAACATCACAGCACCTGGTCATGGCGCCAAGTAAACCGTCCTTAGCTAAGACCTACCTTACATCCTGTTAAAATGTGCCTTAATGTTGTAGGTGATGAACACAAAGGACGTGAGGGATCCTCACCAACCCAGAGGTTTAGGTACTGTGGTGATGTGAGAACATCATATGCTGATCTGATGAGGAAAATGATCCTGCTCTGTTCCATTGTCCATAGGTCTTTCCAGCCGATCTTACGTTGTTCCACACTCTCCCATCTCATCCATTCTCCCTGCTTGGCCTGGAAACGGCCTTTACACACCTGATCCTCTCCTCCTGCTTTTGCACCTCATTGACTACCAGCTTCCTCCGTTGAGCTGGGGTTGCCTTGTGCCATGTAGGAGGAGCTGAACTGAGACCAAGACCTGCTTTTCCATGCTGAACTTGCTCCATAATTTCTCCGATTCGAAGGGCAGCCTTAGCATCTTCCACAGCTTTCTTTGCCTTCCAGTTTCTTCCAGTTTTCAACACAGATGCTGCCTCCCTTACGCATTTGTCACGTGAATCTACTAATGTCATTTCCAGTCGGACTTTGGCGCACTTAAACTCCTCGGTTAGAGCAAAGATTGGTAGCTGCAGTATTCCTTTACGACAAAGTCCCACTCTGCTGAGGCAGCGTAGAACTTCCAACCATTTCCTGACGTATGAACTGATTAAAGCTTCCAGCTTCTCAACAAGGTGTGCTTTTTCATCTAGACCACACAACCAAAAACTGTGGAAGTACTAAACGGACGTCAAGCAGGCATTCTGTCAAGGGGTTTCATAAGTGCGGGGCACTGCAGTTTTAAAAAGCCTTGCTGCTGTTTGCTTTACAGATGATCCTAATAGTACTTGCTGGTTAAGAGCAGTGCATGGTAAAGACCGGGGGTGCTGATTTAAACTTACAAACCGGAGCAAGTTTGAAATAGTTTCTATTGCCCCCACCAACCCCTATTTGAGACATCATACATGGTATTAATTTTGAAACGAGTCTCAAACGGTGCATGGGTTGGTTGTTTGTTTTCCCCTGGAGAAACTCTTTTACTCTGCCCTCCACCCCGATTTCACCAGGGCTATAATACTGAAGAAATAAATAAAGAAATGACATGACAGGTTTATGGCCTATTTATAGCTGTGCAAATAACTATAGTTATTAGTTCTATAGTTATTAGTTCTTCACAGGCCATCCGCATAGAACAGGGAATTGATTTGGGTCAGCAAGTGCTGAAATGTATTTATTTATTTATTTTAAAACACTTTTTGAATTCACCCATTTATTTCTTTTTATTTAAAATAAATGTAATACATTACATGACAAATGTTTTGACTACAGGTCTTTTTTTCTGTGTTATTTGAAGACATTGAAAAAGACTTCTAGTTGTAACATCTGTCATTAGATTTATTATGTTTTTTAGTTTTTTTAGTATTTCTAAATGTAACACACTTGAGTGTTTCATTGTTATGGGTGATATATCTAGGAAATTTTGGCTAAACCATTATTTTTCCTTTTTGAGTTGCAGGCGTCAGGAAACCTACCGATCCCCTGGATTACAAGTAACTCCAGAAAAAGAACAGTAAGTGTTTGCTTGTGTATCATTCGTGTTCGATAGCTGCCTGGCAATGGCATGCTGGCGTGATCTGAGAGCAGACAGCGCTGGTATAGCGGCTTGCATTGCAATTGTGTTTGTTAAACGTCGGTGTGAAGCTTTCTGTCAGCCCCCGGGTGTCTGGGAGTGATGAGTGAGCTCTGTTACACCATACCACAGCGTTCAGACTGCAGTTCTTATCAGAATTAAAACCCTACAAATATGGAAGAGAGGACTTTTCAGTTTGAATCTTAGAAAACAAAGATTGAAATTTGCTTCCAAAAAAGGGAAAAAAAGGCCTTTTGATTTACTTTCTTAATTATAAAATTGTCCAGTTTTACTGCCCGTTGTACTGGCATATGCAACGCCTGTATTCTTCTTATGTACAGTATGTAGTCTAACAGTACAGCTGGCACACCACCGGATTATATTGGCAAGAAATACATCATGGAGCAAATGTGGAATTTCTTTCATCCGCTCAGTGTTGCAGGGAAGTTGGTTAATGGTTACACTTTGGTGTTAACTAAGGTGCATTTACTTTAACAGGGGTCATGCATTGAATACAGTACCTACCGGTGGCCAAATGATGTAATTGCGTTTTTTTATTGAGAGTTTAGCACCAATATTAGAAACTTAGTTTCACCTTTTAAAAAATAATTGTAGTATTACCCAGTTAAAATGAAACTGATCACTCTATTCTCCAAATCTCTTCAGGGATAAAAATAAGACCCTCAATGCATAGCAGTTTGATCCATTCCTGGATTTACTTCTGTATGGGTTTTTAATAAGACACACTTCACCTTGTTACCAATATACTGTGACTAATCCAGCTTGTATTAAAACTTGGAATGGGTGAAACTGCTACGCAATAGGAGTCTTGTTTCCACCCCTGAAAAAAAATCAGATTTTGCTGGGGAAATGTAGTGGTTCATACCACTGCACTCTTCATTTTGCTGTAGTCGGGAGCCATACAGCATCCGAAAGCACTATATGCGTCTTGCCTTAGAATGATAAAGCAAATGGCATTATGGGAGATCTGGAGCCACAACCACACTGTATCACATGATAGACAATAATGAAGCAGCAGTTAAAGTTTTCAGTTTGATTTGTGGTCACACATTGTTTAGCCTTCCCAGAGCCACAGTAGAGTACATCTGTTCCATAACCCTGTAAATGGGGACAAGGTGAAACTGTGGATCTGTCTACTAACAATACGAATGATTATTACAATTACTCAAGCTTGCTTCTGGAAATAAGACTCAAGGCAGCTAGCCCATATTGCTGCATCTTATTCAGACAAGCCAGGGTTACATTCAGGGGGAAAAGGCTGTGCTATCTCGGCATGATCAGACGCTGTGCTTCCCAAAATAGCTCTCTCTTTTTTCTATGTGCCCCAGATGAAAGGCAGGGGAGCTGTGCAATCACTCCTCAGTAGCTCTCATTAGTGCGTCCAAGGGCTGCCACTATCAATACATTAATACCAGGCAGCAGCAGCAGTATGCAGCCAGGGCTGGGGTGCAGGCCTGGAATAATCTTGCTGTGAATCAATCTTTTACTTTCATTCTTGGTATGGTCAGATCCTTTTTTTTTTTTTTTTTTTTTTTTTCCTAAGCAGATACAAAGGCATGAGAAATCGACTGATGTAAGAAATAACTTGGAGTGTTATCTCTACATCAGGTGATTGAAAAGATACTTGACAAGATTGTGAATATGTGGCAGGCTATGTGCAATAAATCTTCAAACTACAGTTAATAGTAGTGATGACAGTGTTGAGTCATGGGTGCATTTACATTTCATGTTAAAAGATAACAAATCATTCAACGTGATCTTCTGATGCTGTTAAGTGCTTGCAGGTCTTGTGGATTTGGTGCTTTCCTTTGTGGATAATTTTAGCCCAAGAATTCATTGCAGGAAAAAATGGGGTGAAGAATATTTAATAAACAGGTTAAACAATACTCCCGTCTCCCGCAGATTTGCAAATTTATTGCCTTAAGCTTTAAAAATCAAAAGGAAGGATCACGTTAGAATGTAGTAAATATTTCCGTACAAGGCCTTTTTTATTTGGAGCTGGTTGGACCAATGGGAGAATGAAACTATCAAAGCAGACCAGTTATGATAAATGAGTTGCTATCTACGGAGGCTGTAGCAGAGATGCTCTGATATCGATCGCAGCTTGTTTCTCTACAAAAAGGTACACAAGAACGCATGCCTGTGAGCGCCGCTGCTCTGACAGGATGAATAAGAAGAAGCTTTCTTTCATGTTTGCAGTGAGTTAGAGAGAGGGAGGCTGTCTGGTTTGATGATCAGGGCCATGAAGTCGCTTGATCTCTGCTCACAGGGGTGACACCATGTGAGTTTAAGGTCAGGCTTGCTCATGTCCGATAAAGCACAACTGAGCTCAATAAGTGTTTGCTTGACATTGCAGTACCAGCAGATCCCCCCGTTGAGACCGAACAGCTTACAAACCGGGGGGGTGGGGGTGCTGGTGGCTAACATGCCCTGTAAGTGTGGATTAGGCATTCAGACAGTGTCTTTCAGCATGCATGCTTCTTGTCAGAGAGGCCCTGGCCCCATGCTGTATTGGGACGTGAGGGTATTCAGACATTCTCATCAGCAAGCTTGCCTAGTCCAAAGAGAACCCGTGGCAGTGGCAAGACATTTGCAGTTATTAACCCTATGAAAGTGCACGATTATTGGTCTGTCCACATTGCTTCTTTAAAAAAAAAAAAAAAAAAAAATTAGCAAAAATATGTTCTTCGTGATTGACTTAACACACTCTTCTTTCCCCAAAAAAGAGTTTCCATTGCAACTTAGAGGTCACAAACAGCTTTGAATACATGTTGTTGTTTTTCTTCCTTCTGTTTAAATCATGAATTTTCCTAAAACTCTTTTGCATAGCTAAAAGTCAATTGAATTCAGCCTTCGCTATGTTTTTATGCATAGTGTATAAATGCTATTTAATGTAATTTAATGTATTTTATATTGAGTATTTAGAATAAACATGCTTCTTCATTCAATTTGAATCATTTGAAAATGTGACCTCAGCTCTGCCAGCTCTACCTACTCTACATACTGTATATGTAGGCATGTAGACAAAGAGAGTTGAAAGTCCAGCATTTAGGATTCTCCAGATAAGGTCAAAGACAGATAAAGGGCAGATAAAAAAATAAAAATAAAAAAAACACCTGCTTACTCTATAACAAACCAAGTACAAATGAAGTCTTATCCAGGACATGATACCCACTGAAACCACTGGAGGCGCCAGGATGGAAAGGGTTGAAGTTGTGATTACAGCACCTTTAATTTCTTTAGGATCTTCTTTCTCTGTTATATGGGTCTAACTCTGAAAAGCTCACGCCAAAGCATTTGAAAGCTAGAAAACGGATCAGTGAATTCTTGTGCGGCAGAGTATCCCGCCCCTTAATGTTTATAAGTGTTTTCTGTTGTATGTAGTGTGTTTAGTGTTGGTGTTTATGTATAAAATACACAGGATATAAATATGGGTTACAAGCACAAGTGTTTAAAAGGTATATTTGTATTTGGGCACGAGGATTTCACAGCACTTCACGTGCAAGTAAAATAATATGTGAGCACGGGGAATTGCACTTTTATTAATTCACGTGCAGTTGTGCTGAGACTGCAATTGAATGATTGATTAGCAATCAAGTCTCGGTACAGCTGCATAAAAGCTGCATGTTTTCACTCACTCAGGGTTGTGTGTTCGTGAGTGGAGAACGGGAGAGAGAAGGAGTTTTGGGGTTTTGAGATAACAATTGCTACAGTTCGTCCACTGTCTTGTTTAGTTGTGTCCGTTTTGTTTACCTTTTTATTTTGGCCTCAAGTGCCGTGTCCTGTTTTGTGTGCTTTGTTTAAATCTTTTGTTTCTTTATTATTTGCAATAAAACTCACCGCCATTCATCAGTATTTGGAGTCTATTTCTGGTCTGATGTCACCCCTGCAGAGCCATCCTGGTCACAGCCTGGGATCTCAGATCACAGTTTTTTAATTGCTCACTGAGTACTTTTTTCTTCCAGTTACAGGATCGGACACAGTTCAGTGACCGAGACTTGGCTACGCTGAAGAAATTCTGGGATAACGGAATGACCAGCTTGGGGTCAGTCTGCAGGGAGAAAATCACAGCTGTGTCGACCGAGCTGAACGTGGACTGTGAGATCATCAAGGTATGGGGAGAGGAGGGGAGTGGAGGGGGGCTTTTAGATTGAGCTGCCTGCTTTGATGAAAATTGAGAGAGACAGACAGCCCAGCCTACACCGGAGGTGGAATCCATAAATAGATTTGATGTTTCTTTATAATGGGGCGCCATGTCAGCAGTTGCTTTATATATAACGTGAGGGTCAGGGCTCAAGTCATCTGCACTGCTACAAAAAGAAAATGGAATCTCGGAGGGGAGGGGGGGGAGGGGTGGTGTCTTGCTAGCACGCTTCGGAAGGAATGGGCAAATTACTAAGCTGGCCTCACTGACAGAAACAAAAGAGAAAAGCAGAGATGCCTCACAGGTTGGGATATGGAGCGCCTGTTAATGAAACCTTACAATTGATCAGGTTCATGTCACCAAACCCATTTCCAACAGTGCACTGTTGAGGGGAATTACCTCCACTTCCCACACAAAATGCATTTTTCCTTTTGATTCCTGTTTTTTTTATTTACACATATTGCCAGAGACAAAACTGCACTACTGTATACAGCAAAGAGGAGCAGCTTGTCTGCAACCACCATGGATTTGGCTCTCAATTTCAGAAGCTAAGCAAGGTCAGGCCTGGTCAGTAATTGGGTAGGTGACCTCCAATGAAAACAATAGGGCTAACCCCCCACCCCACATATTTGTGAACAGAATATTCCATTTCTGATCTCCAAAAATACCATGTTGCACCACTGACAAAAGCCTAAGCACAACAGTGGCTTCTAGTTTTGTCTTCTAACATTTCACATTTGTAATCCAAATGTATTGACATTCATGTGACAATATTAATAGTAGAAAGAATAGTGACCCTTGATTGCACCACCCTCTGCAACAGCCATGTTCAGACTTGGGTTAACTTTATCTAATACTATTTTTAATATTTTTATAAACTACAGTGAAATAGAAGCTTCTTCAATACACCAGCTTTCAAAAGTGTGCAGTGACATACATAGTTGTAACATTCCCCAGTACCAGTGTAACAGTTTAAGAGCCCTGGGACTTTGCATTCCAGTAGGAATGTAAGCTGGCTGAAACTCTGTTAACAATACGAGGTGAGTTGTTGGCAGAATTCCCAGGTATAGAGCTGAAGGACTATTTTCACTGTGAGGTTTACTGTATACTGCTGGCGAGGCCCTGCACCTCTCCAGTGCCAGTAATGGGACCAGGAGGGTAACTATACCTTAAATAATCTATAGATCCACAAAGAGACCCAGAGGATATGAAGTGAAAATGATAAGAGGGACCTGGAAAGATCTGTTTATATTAATGATTAGCACACAGCTCTCGAATGTGCTGCAAGAGGAGAGATGTGCAACTAATAAATCCTTTCTAAAGTCCACTGTTTCCTGGGATAGAAATAGCGGGTTCATCCATTCCAGTAGTTGATTACACAATTGAGATGTTGTCTG
Source organism: Polyodon spathula (assembly GCF_017654505.1). Lineage (NCBI taxonomy): Eukaryota > Metazoa > Chordata > Actinopteri > Acipenseriformes > Polyodontidae > Polyodon > Polyodon spathula. Next base: position 52,726,164 of record NC_054540.1, on the reverse strand, counting down.
AAATTGATTGTCATTCAGTACACAGGACTGAAGGTCAAGGAAAACTAGGGTTCTGGTTTTCTGATTGTTCTGTGCATTGTACTGGTATTCTTTCAGATCAGTGCACTCTTAATACCTCTGTTGATAAAGATATTTCACAAGTACAAAATCAGTCAAGTGTGTGATGTACAGGTAGTGGACAAAAAAAATGGAAACACCAATGTAAATTCACTTAATAGGGCGTTGGGCCACCATGTGCAGCCAGTACGGCCTGTATGCACCGTGGCATAGAGTCTACCAGCCTCTGGAATTCTGCAGGAGGGATGCGGCACCATTCTTCCACAAGAAAGTCAATCTAGTTGATGGAGGTGGAAAACGCTGTCTCAGGCGTCGTTCCAGAATATCCCATAAATGCTCGATTGGGTTCATATCTGGTGACTGAGAAGGCCATGACATATGGATAACATCATGCTCATCAAACCATTGGGCAACCACACATGCCCTGTGGATGGGGGCATTGTCATCCTGGAAGACACCTCCCCTCAGCAGGAAAGAAATGCTGCAACGTGTGGTGAAGATGATCACTCCGTACCATTAAGTAGCGATTAGCATTTATCTTGCCTTCTAAGGGAATGAGTGCACCCAAACCATGCCAGGAAAATGCGCCCCACAACATTACGGAACCACCAGAACCCTTCAGTGTTGGAACCAAGCACTCAGGCCTGTAAAGTTCTTCATGTTGGCGCCACACGTGCACTTGTCCATTTGTTGAGAAGATGGTGAAGGATGATTCATCTGACCATATCACATTTCTCCACTGCTCGGTAGTCCATTGCCTGTGCTCTTTGCACCACTGGACTTGCAAACGTGCATTGCCAGGTGTGATGAGCGGTTTGTGCACTGCAACCCGACTATGGTTTCCCACTCTGTGGAGTTCTCGGCGGACCGTTTTTGATGAAACTGGCTGCTCGCGCCCCAGGTTGAAATTTGCAGTCAATTGATTTGCTTTGCACAAATTAATGCATGGATATCATGATCCTGGAGTATGCACTTCCGCCCACTGTTGCCCTTTGCTGATGATATCTTTCCCTCGGAGTTCCATGCCGACATCACCTTAGACACCTTAGTTGCTCGTGAAACATCAGCAAGTTGAGCTGTCTTGGTCGCTGAAGCTCCTGCCAAGCGAGCCTCAACAATCACCCCTCTTTCAAAGTCACTGAGGTCTCCTCTTGCAGCCATACTAGCCATAATTATAGGCAACCAGGCCTGTCCAGCATTTTTACACATGACCCTAAGCATGCTGGGTTATTATTTGCTTAATTAACGCATGAGCCACACCTGTGTGGAAGCCCTTGCTTTCAATATACTTGGTGTCCCTCATTTACCCAGGTGTTTCCATTTTTTTTGTCCACTACCTGTATCTGTAACGCTACAAAAAATTAAGTTAACCTGACCCCCTTTTTTATTCATGTTGCTTTCTTGTACTTGTATTGTTAAAATAATGTTATAACTTTTTGTAGATACCACATCTCTATATTGCTGATCCATGTATTAACTTTTGTACAAGTTAAATGTTTTTGGTCAGATTACCTCTACATTGTGGCTAATTAAGCTCTTAGCAAAACCTGGTATTGATTAATTTCAGTGTCTTGATCTATCCCTGGTTGCAAGTGCCGTTTGGGTTCCAGAACTGTACAGAAAGTGAACACTGGAATTCATAGACGAACCTGATGTAGTACAGTACTTACTGTACAGTGAAACCAGCTCCCCCTGGTGGGCACGGTGTTTGTTTTCTGAAATGATATACAGTATTTTTCCTGGTCTTAAAAACATGCATCCCCATTTGACTAATGTTATGTCTCTACTGGCTTTTGAAGAGACCAAATGGGTGGGTAGTACTTGTAGTGCGATAGATTAATACAATAACAATGCATGGAGCTTGTAAAAAAGCTTTTACAAACAAGTACATTTATATTTTAAAGTAGACCACGATTCGCTTCCCTGGTGGCCAAGGGCAATGGAACTAGGGGTGCTGGGGGTGCAGCAACACCCACTTGGCTTTGCATGGCTTCCATCTTATAAAGGGGTTACAGTTTTGTTCAATGGCTTTTAGCACCCCATTTTAAAAATTGTTCCAGTGCCACTGCTGGTGGCTGTACAGCAGCAGTTCCACAGAGATTCTCGTTATGATAGAACGATTCTGATTTTTGGTCCATTTGGACCACCAAGGTCTGGATTGGATAGAAATTAGCTGTGAAAAATTGGAAATTATGTGCTGTATAAGTCACCCCTCCCCCAGTAATCTTTTATCCATTACATCTTCTCTTTCTGCACAACACTGTTCAGTATCTACACATCAGGAGTTTTCATAAAACAGTAGCAGGCAGTCTGTCGCCTTCCCTTTGCACCTTTCCATGATGATTTAATTTGCACTTGAGAAGAGACTTGTGTAGGACCACCATGTGATAGATAACATTTCTGAGCTGCAGAGAAGACAGTCGTACAATTCATTTATATACCTGCGTCATGTCTTGTTTTTTTTTTTTTTTTTGTATTGCAAGACAGAATAACAATAAGACAATTTTAAATAAAGACGTCTCCTGACAGCAGTTTAAAATAATCAAATTTGGGTGTCTCGTCATAGCATCTCATACATTTTAATAATGTTCTCTGAACATGATGAAAAACATTTAATTTGTCAATATACTGGCTGTCTTGACTGCAGTTTGATTAGCAAATACAGCTCTTCTTCCTCTATGCAGGGACCTTTAGGATAGAAAAAAAAAACAGTGAAACCTGCTAGCTGCAGCAATAAGAGGGCCTTATCAGTTCATTGTTGTTCTAAGATACACACATGCAAGTCATCGTTGGTGTGCAATTTAAACATAGACTGTAAAAATAGAAATAACGTATGTAATATTGACGGGTATCCCTGTCCCCTGTCAACACAGACCTGGATTGGGAACCGCCGCAGGAAGTACCGCCTCATGGGAATTGAGATCCCGCCCCCAAAAGGAGGACCAGCTGACTTCACTGACCAAACAGATCCGGGGTCACCGGGGACGCTGACCCCAGGGGAGCACACGCCCAAGACGTCAGACCAGGCAGAGGACAGCGACCACAATGACGAGGTGTCCATCTGTCTGTCTGAAGGTCAGTGTTATTTCCCACCCTTGCTCTTGCTTAGTGACTGATGAGGGTATTTGTCCATCATGTCCAACCAGTCTTTCCCCACTCCTGCCCGAGTCATGTATCTCAAGTTGTTTCCCTGACCTCTGCTGCACCAGGTATGTTATAATCACATTGAGAACTATGGACTAGATGGATTGTGCATTTGCTTCAGTTCAAATCTTCTTGTAGTTTCGCCATTAAGAAAAAATATATGATCCTACACAGGCCTTAGTTGTTTCTTGCTGAGTCTAACATTAGTCTTTTACAAAACAAATAGTGCAAGCTTTGCCCTGCAGTAAATGTGTGTGTTAAATCTGATCCATAGTGTTTATGCTTTTGGATGTACAGACGTTTCGGGTGCTTGTTTGCCTGTGGATTTCTTCACGCTTCAGTTGACAAACTCTCCATGCTCTGTAATCTTGTCATTCATAAAAATAGGCCTTCAAAAATGAAAATAAATAAAAAGAGACTGTTTAAATTGCACTGCAACCAAACTGCCTTAAAGAACTCTGCAGGAGTTCCTGGGATTGTGTAGAAGAGAGACTGTTCATGTCACAGCTGTGCTGTAATCCCTTCCCTCTGTGGGCCATGGAAAGAAGGACGGCCCCCTCTGGCACGACGGCTTCAAGGGCATTGGCTGCCTCAGCTCTCCTGCTTTGCTCCAGTGTGTCCCTATGCTGAGAATAACCAGAAACATCCCCTTTCACTCCCCACCTCTGTGTGTTTTCTTCTCTCTGTGGAGCCCAGAGAGAACCCAGTTACTGCTGTCCACTTTCTTAACACCTGGCTACATATGATATATTGTTTTACTCTTGTTAATTCAGGCATTCTATTAAAACACAAATTGACATTAGGGCTTATTTATTTTTTAATAGCTGTTAGGCTACTGAGTTTCTGTCGATTTTGTGCTGCAGGAAGCATGTCGCTGCGCTGCAGTATAAAATCAATCCAACAATTTGTTTGCATAGAAACATCCACACATCTATACTAGACAATGCATGTATAAGAAAACAATTCAACATAAATATTGACCATGTTATATTTTTCACAATCTGGGTTAACTTCCTCCCAGTAAGTCAGAGTTGGGTTAGAAGGTTTCTCTTCTGCCCCTGATGTATTCGGCTGTCTGCTCCCGGAGCGTTTCTTTTTAGATTGAAGTCTGAGTCATCTTCACCCCCCACCACAACTGAAACTTCACAGTTCGAAAGCTCTTGTGTTAACCCCTGTGCACTTTGTATGACTCAAATCTAACAGGGTGACGGGAATGTGCATGTCAGCCTCATCTAACAAAGGTCACTCTAAGCCCTGCCTAAGTCGACCAAAAGCAAATTAGTAATTCAAAACAGGATCAGTTTATCAAAGTCTGCTTGTGTTAACCATGCAAGCTTCCTGCTGTGCTGGTGACTGGTGAAAATCCAGACACATGCCTGAGGCAATTCTGTTTCTATGTTCTTTGGGCAACTTTTATGTGCATGTTATATTTACACATAAGTGTATGCTACAGGTGGCAAGCTGCATATTTGTGTGCTACAATTCTAGCAGTCAAACAGAGCAGTAATATTGATATAAACAAACTTCAGGGACCATTTTAAGGAATGTTTTGCTAGCCCATTTTCAAATTTTCTTTAAAACATTCCTTTATTTTCTGTGAATTGTACCTTTAAATGGCTGTCAGTGCCACAGCAGTACTGAATGCATCTGTAAGTGAATGCAGTGTTTTCCCACAGACGGGGCGAGTGATGCGTATCAAAGAGAGAGCGGGGAAGACGGTGATGGAGAAACGAATAACGCCACCTCAGCCGACAACGTGGTACGGGGTATTTCTTTTCTTTGAGACGGTCTGTCTGTGTGTGCCTCTTCCAGACTCACGTGTAGGTACATGCAGTCTACCTGACATTCGCTTTCATCTGCCCCTCTGCCACCTTTCTTTGAGTCTTGCAAGTCTTCCTGTGTATGTGAGTGTGTGAAAGGTTGCTTTTATCTGTGTGAGTATGGATTTAGTTTTAGTTGTGTGTGTTTGTTTACTGTAGAAGTGAGGACATGCACGTGGATAAACAAGTCTAATTTAAACAAGGAAACCAAACAAATGTGTTTATCCACGCTCTCACTTTTTACAAACTTTTATTTGTCAAGTTAGAACATTTATGGAGATAGCATTGAATTATTATTGTAGAATTGAGTTTTGTTGGAAAAGAATAGATTATTGCCTGGCCATAAATAAAATGTGTAAAATTGTACAGGGACTTCCCACGTCACATAAAAAGAAATAGATGTATATAAAATATTTTTTGTATGAGTATTTGTTTGTAATTATTTTTTTTGCAGAAAATAGAAATAATTGATGACAATGAAGAAGACGGCTGTACTTCTGATTTCGAGCAAATGCAAACGCTGCTTGAATACAAGGTAAAGTACCCTGGAAGAGGGGGCGATGGTAATGAACTGTGGGATTGAAGCCAGGCACTGAAGCACTTTGCTCAGAATTAAGCAGGCGTTGCAGACTGAAAGCAGCATTTCTTCTTAACACACTGGTCTGTGTAAATATTCACAGCACTGAACTGTTTGCACTGCGGCAGCACTGGCTGCAGATCTGAACTTTTAATGTGACGAGCTTGAAGACTTGGTGTGCTGACTTGGTGGTTGTGCGTCACCCATGGCAATTAGAGTGAGGGGGCTATTTTTAGAAATTATTTTCTTAGCTATTTAGTACAACGGGTCATAAGATCATATTAGGATGTACGTGGCTGAGTTAAGTTTCAGATCTAGAATTCCTTGGTTCTCAGTCCTGTTTTGACAAGCGTTTTAACAGATTTTAACAGATAAACGTTAAAAAACAAAAGAAAGAAACAAAAAACAAACCAAAATATAGTAAGCAATGTTTATCCTCTAAATGCCAAAAGGACACCAGAATTAAGAATGTTTACTAGAAGGCTCATGGTACAGTTTACTGTATTTTGTTTGCAATACTGGTATAGATGTACTGCGATTCTCAGTTCTGCTGTTTTTTGATTTGAACAGTTTACAGGATGCCTTAACACATGCAAATTCCAGAACTGTACTTTTGGTATATAAAATATTTTTAAAAAACACCATATTTTGTCTGTCTCCATCTAAAAACTGACGAAGGCAGTAGCCTACCTATTGCCCATAAAAGTATAACAGAAAGTAAGTCAATGTAAGTGATCAATAGAAATGACCTGTGCCACCTATGGAACTTTAGTTTATTAAAAGTTAAAAGGTTAAATATATGTAGTTCAGCACGTTGCTGGCATAGGATCAGGAAGCCAGTGGCTGTGGGGGAGCCTGCAGTTCCATCGAGCTCCATTCCCGCTTAGCTGCTCTATGCAACAGCAGTTAAAAGTGGGCTGTAAATCTGTTTTAAAGAGGATTTCCTAGTTTTTAACAAGATCAAATGTGATCTGAAGAAAACTGTCTTTCCCAGCACAAAGCCCATTTAATGAACCTTATTTCATTAATCTCCAGCTTGTCTGAAATAGAAATCCATCTATCTCTGTCTTGAACTGATATATACAGAAATATATAGCTTGAGGGCACTAATCCCCAAGAGAAACCAGGGGGTATGGTTCCCAGGGTTCTTTGAGCTTTAGCTATGCCCGGTTGTGCACAGAACATCATTCTACATTCCTTCTATGGGCTTTTCTCCGGAAACAGGGAAATAGTCATCGAGTCATCTGTCCTTTTATATACATACTCACGTAAGTCACTCTCACATTTTTCCAAGTTGAGAACCGTTCATCCAATTGCAATGAAATGGGAAAAAAAAAAAAAAGTTTAATTACATCACTACAGATTTGTTTTAGCATGTTTAAACCCCTGCTTCCTGTGCTGTAAATCCTTGGTCAAATAAGAAATAAAGACAACTGCCCATGTAACCTGTGCTTTTTGTAAAAGCAAAATTGTACACCATGGTTGAAAGCATGAGAATAAATGCTAATTTTACTCTTGCATTTACTGGACTATATGGGCAGATAATCTGGCAACTCTGTACGTAACAGCTGTGCTCACTGTTGCTGCCCAAAGGCCACTGTGTGTAGGGTGGGGGATGACATTGTGGTCATGGGTTTCAGAAGTCTGTAGCTAGTGGCAGAATCGAATAGCTAGTTTATTGTATTCTGTACAGGCGCGGACTGACGTGACCTTTTGCTAAATGTCACATATCTTCGAGTTCTGCATCTCCTGGATTTGATGGCGTGTCACTGTATGCTCTTTTAATTTGATTGCAAACAGAATCTCTTTTTTTTTTCTCCAAAAAGCAGACTGAAAACGTGCCGTGAGATCTATAAAAACAGTTGTCCATGCCGTCAAACTACAGTATTATAAATAAGGCTCTTTATACAAATACACCGTACAAGGAACAGAGGAAAATAGAAATGCGGCATCAGGCAGTGGAATTATTTGGAAGACTGTGATGTGAAACCTGTAATCCTATCCTTTACAACCAGCCTGTGGTTTTAATGAGCATGCTACCCCAAAGAGATATCCATAATAATGATGAACAGCTGGAGTATCTGTGAAAGTAATCTCATCCTCCCTTAAAATAGGCAGAAGATGGAAATAAGCAAGATTCTGAAATGTTATCTGTGTTGGGTGGAATATTTTTAATTAAGTTGTATTTACTTATTTTCTTTTGTTCTTTTTGTTTTTTTAGAATGATGAAGTCCAATACCTTGAGCAAGAGCTAGAGAACCAAAAACAAAGATACTACGATCTCCAGACATTTACCAGAAACTTGGTAGCCGCTGTGAAGTCAAACGATACAGAACAGCAACAGGTGAGGCCCTGCGCAATGCGACACGAGAGCTTGGCTGATTCCTATTGACATGGAGAAGCACCACAGTTTTCTTATTTTTCTCCTGTTCTGATACTTGTGACGTGCGTTCACTTCTCATGGGATTGCTACACACTGCACAGTGTCCCTGGTGGCAGATGTTGTAACTGGAATTTCTTTGATACTAAAGTAGTGCCATTAGGTGGGGCAGATACTCCAATTTGCAGCCAATGTGTTGAAGACTCATTTTCAACACACAACGGAGACCTTCCCCGCAGTGTTTGTAATTGTGTCCCCTGTCTGTTTCCACAGGCGCTGCTGTTGAGTTTACCTCAAGAAGTAGAAGGAGAATGGGACTTCAGCCATGTATCTTCAGAGCAGAGTGATCCCATGGTAATGATCCAAACGTATTCCTCTGTATCAGAGGAGAAAGGTGCTGCAGACACGTGACGTTACCAACCAGACCCTTCTAGGCACTGCTGCCTTCTCAGTGTTGCAAGAGTAACTGTTTTATGGGAATGCCTTTTTTATTGCATATGACTGCCTTGTCCAAGGAAATGATAAATAAAAAATAGATACTTCACAGCAGCGGCTTTTGATTTGCTTTTTCTATTGCTTGTATGACCAATGTGACCTTAAAGATTAAATACAGGGTTATAGAGATACGTCCCCATGTGTTGCTACAACTGTTTAAATATGATGTCTATTACCATACTAGGTTAAAGAAAGCTGTTTGCATGCATTACTTTACTTGCATGCATTAGATCATTCCCCCCTGCGGAGTGAAATTCTGTCATTAACCAACCAGCTGTTTCCCCAAATAACAGCCTGTGACTTGCTGAAGACTGAGGTGAAATTAAGTATAGCTGACTACCTGAAAGGAAGGTGCTGCTTTACCCTGCTATGGAACCAGATACTATTTTTAATGAAAATGTTTACTGATAATGGACTGAGCCATTGCTGCAGATTTACATCACACGGTTTAAGATTATATTAAAATTCTCTGAGGACTGAAATGAAGAGAGTAAAAATCATTCCATGAGATCCCTGATAATTCAACAAATTCAATAACCCCCATTAATTCAGTGTTAACCTCACTGCAACTCTCTTTATTTCTGTGCTTATATACACACAGCACCTCGCCAAAAAACCCTTCTGTAACTGGTACACTACATCATGTTCAGAGCTTCTAGTACTTTTGCTGTGACCTTCTAATGAAAGCCCTTTTCTAGAGGCTATCTGCTACTCGTAATACAATTGACTTGGGTAAGGGAGAGCTACGTGACCCCGGACTGTGGAAAGAGAGAAAAAACAACAAAAGGTGAGTCACTATGAAAGGTACTGGTGTAAGCCTCTTAAAGTACATTGTTAAAGATGATTGCGTGGGAGAGCTAAGCTTCCTGCAGGACAAGTTTTTGCTTGCGTGTCTTCTGAAGGATAAAGTACAGTTGTCAACTGAATTGGCCAACCTGTGCCCATTACTGCACTCTCTCTGCTCTGTAATTTATTGAGCTACAGGAGCTCCACTGTACTGCATCCTAAATAATCCATCGGCTCATAATGCTAGCGAGACCTTCTTTGTACATTTATTTATGTGTACAAGCTGACAATTCTAAGTGCTAGACCACAGAGGAGGATGTTTCTAAATTAGAATGCACTACCATTCTTTGTACAATAGAGACAGGAGTCATTGAGTTTTGTTTTGTTTTTTTAGCTTACTGTGTTGATCCTCATTCACAGGACCACCTCACTTTTATGACAGTGTGTTTGGCTCAATGAGGGATACAAAAAACACCATCATATTGTCAATAAGGTACAGGGCCAAGATCGATAACCAAGACAGCACTGGTTTTTACTGGTCTGCAAAGGGTTTAAAATGCTCTTGATTGGTCCTCAGTTATTACCATCTCTAATTCATTCAGGGCAGTTAGGAAATTAAATCTGGAAGTCTGTTTTCTGCAATGGCCTACAGAGTCATTACTTAGGGAAACCCCAGTATTTTGCGCAGTCTTGGGCACCGGTATTATAATCTTTATGTCAGTCTGTCAGAGACTTAAAACAAATACATTTGTTTTATCTGGGGCAGCTAATTGATACAAATGTTTTCTATAGGTAGAAGGAGTAAGTATAGCAGTAAGGCAACCACTGTTAAATTAAGTGAATGAGCACAGCGCAGTTTGATAAAGTTTGTGGACGTTCTGAAGGCCAGTTCAGAGGGAAACTGCTTTGAAAGTGTTTTATTAAGTCTGTGAAATACCTTTATATGCACTGTTAAAGAACACACTGTAGTCGGGTTCACACAGTGAGCAGCCAGCAGATGCCAGCCTTGGGATCAGCTGTGGTTTCTGAACTTTCATGTAAGTGAACAGCCATTGCAGCTGCAGGGCCTTCACTGCTAAATGAATTCAGTAAGATGCAACATTGGTCTTCACTATGCTTTAGTACACTGCTGTGCTTTTACTATGGGACACTTTTATCAGGGTTTTCCTTTGGAGGTAATTAACATGTCAATATGAATTGGATGTGCATACAAGAGGGACCACATGTGATTATGCTGCCTCTGATCTCAGCTGAATATTTTCTGGCTTATTAATTTGAAATCCATATTTACACAGGTCTTTCTTTCCCCCGGCGACCCCGATGATAAGGCGTCCTGTTTAGAAGCAAGTGCAAAGACACATGTCTGTAAAACCAGCAAGAAACAGCTTAGCTGCATGAATAAACTGTTCAATTTCACTTTTACACCATTTCAATGCACACTAATAGACAGTCACATTCAAAACCTTTTTGGAAGGTGTATATTTATTGACAGATAGATGGTGAACAGGATAAGTGCTTTGGTGCAAAATATGAGCACCCTGACGTGCAAAATATTAGTTTGGTCCTTAGGACGTGTTTTAAAGCTCTGTGTGTATTATTGAATTACATGTTGGCAATAATTTAATTTTGGTTTTAATTGTAACCAAAAATAAAATATGATTTTAACCAAGAAATATAAGAATGTGATCTATTGTAAATGTTATTATTGGGTGGTAGCATATATTGAAATTTAAAGGGATTTGGGCAAGTGAGTTGGGGAAGCATTCTAGCATTGCTCAGGATTCCAGCGTACAATGGTTCTCCTATGGGCTTCAGTGAAACATTGCTGTAAATTAGCCCTAAAGGGTCTCCTCCAACGCAATTCTAGCTGGAATAGTTAGTAAGTATAGCAAGCAATGACTGAGGGAATGATACAGAACTGAAAGCCAGCTAGACGTAGTATTTTAACATGTTCTTCTGGATTGTGTTTGTTTTGTAATGTTTCTGGGCAGTCTGTGGGCTTCTGGTCAGCTGTCAATTAACAAATCCACCCACACCAAAGGGTGTCCATAGCAACACACAGGAACATGTCTCTGATGCATTACTAATACAAAAAAAGATTAAATAATGTTCTGACTCACAGCAGCAAATGTATGTTTTATTTCTGTGTGTTTGTGTTTTATTTGTTTCAAATAATCGAATATAATGCAGAATATTGAAACCGTAACATACTGATTTTTCTTTAGTTTTTAGTACGTCTGCAAAACAGTCCGTATAAAAATGTACTGTGAAAAAAAAACGGTTACACTGCAGCCCTTTACTCTCTGTAATTTTACAGCATTTTTTTTTAAAGTTACTATTATTTGTCCATATTCCCCTAATATTAACAGAAGAGAAACTGTACAAACGGGACTTTCTTTGTGTGATTGCTACCATTTTGAAATGAATAAATAATTTATACCACAGCAGTCAACTGATACTGGACTTCCCCTTTCCATTAGAAGGGTGGGTGGGGGGATTCTGTATGAAATTCACAGCTGCAGTTGGACAACAAAGACACATGTTGGTCAACTGCCTGGTCACTAATGGCTTGGATCGTAGCTTAATGGAGTAGTTTAACATGGTTTGCTCCAATTCCATTAAAATGTTTAATTTCCTTCTGTCATGGGGTTAGCAGTGTGGTCAATGTTTCTTTATTTTCTTTTTTAAACATATTGATTGCTTGATAGCAGAACTGAAATACTCTGCATAAGCCTTTGATCAGTTCCCCACTGGTCTTGTAAATTACAGGCAACAAGCAAGGGTTTATACTGGCATCATCTTTTTAAAAATAAAAGACCCTTACAGTTCAGGTTTGGAACACGGACCCACAAAATCCATCTGCACCATGAAACCAGTCTGTAAAACCCAATCTTATCTCGTTCCAATATCAAACTGGGGCTGCCATTGGTTCCATCTGCAGTCAGTGCCAGCCCCTAGTCCATACTGGTGTTTACAGAGTCCCAATTGAACTCAATTTGATCTTGATCTGTTGCTGATGGAAATGAACAAATCTGATTTAAATTGGTTTTGAAGTCAGTCCCAGTGGCAAATGGAAACATGGCATTTCGCTTTGGCCCAATCTCTGACCAAGCAAGTGACATAACCAGCATCCGCATGCAAAAGACGTAGTGACATACGACGAGACTCAGTTTCTGTATTTTGATTTTCAACCTAAACAGAACATATTATATTCATCTCATGTGTGTGATTTTTATTTCGAAAGGCAGGTTTTATGGTAGTCCAAATATTCCTTGTTTCCATATGGAAACCAAGCATTAAGGCCCACATCTTGTATCCTTCACAGATGCTTATAATATATGGTACATAGATCCATCCATGAGAGGGAATTTGAGGGTGTCTCCAATTCAACTGGGGCTGACTCGAAAAGATTTGATCTCGATGTGCTGCACTGCTGTATTTAAAAGGAACAACAGGTGTCTGATTAAATACTCATTTCAAATCAAGACAATGTAGTTTGCCTATCCTTTTGAACAATGACCCCTCAAATGTTTTTTTCTTCTCTCTCTGTCAAATATCCTTTGTAACATTAAATGTACAATACAAGTCCCTTGTTGTTTTATTCTGTGCATGCTTTTTGTTTTCCACAGTTTATTTTTCCTTAGCCGCCCCCTTAGCTATAATTTACGTGTACAATGGCAAACTCCTTCATTTACATTCATTATTTGCGCATTTTACTAGTACTGGGGGAACGGTTATTCGGATACATTTCCCACAGGTGTGGGTGGTAATTTACAAGCTGAGAAACAGTTGCTTGGATTTGTGTTATTGCTGCTTTACTTAGACTCTAGAGAGAACAGCAATCCACACAAATCAAAGGGGTCGTTACTTCCCTTGTTTCACTTGAATGGTAAATTAGCCCGATCAACACCGATGACCTTCTGGAGCACGTATCTAAATACCGAATAATCGTTTCGTGCAGCCTACGTATTACAACAATACAATGCAAATAACCGAACCGGATTGTCTGCGGAGGATGAATGTTGTTTTATGATTATTTCATTCTAAAGAGACTGTACTGTAAACCCAGCCCAGGTTGCTAATCCTATTTTTATACCAGCAGGCTGTCATATTGTCTCCTATATTGCCGTTTACTTGCTTGGGATGGGGAAATCCTCAGCCCAATGGCGTCAGACCGACGTCAGCTTTCGCTTGGTTTCCATGCTTCCCAGGTACAGCGGCGGCCATATTCACAGGGAACCACTAGCTCTGATTATCAGGCAAGCGAGTCCGATAGATCTATAAACACATTCTTGCAAAACAACCGGACAAACGTGAATTCCGCACAAGCTGGAGAGAAAGGGGCTCCCGGGTAGCACCAAGAAATGATCCTCTGTAGAAGACGGCTCTAGTGATAGGATGCCTTTTGCACAGCCGCAGGACCCCTGGCACAAAATGGAGGTGCAAAGTCTTGGAAGTGAGGTATGTATCGCATCTGATGGGCGCATTTATCACTCTGCTTTTGTTTTGGTCTGAACTGCGCGCTTGTTATGTTTCTGAGGTTGAATGAATATGTACCGGGGACGAACCGACATGCATGTTTTTTTTTTTTTTTTTTAGTTGTTACTGTTATTTGTCTAGTGTGGATGTGTCTAGCTAAATCTCTGTGTCTGACACATCTTCGTTCTGTGAGTGCAGACACACACACACATACGAGCGCATATATATATATATATATATATATATATATATATATATATATATATATATATATATATATATTAGTAGCAGATACAATCTTCGGTATTTAAAATGATGTAACAGGACTGAACAAGTACATGCTATAACGTTTTTAGGCTATTGTTGGTGATGTAAATATACCAAGAAGCTAGTGCTTAATCAAGATTATCGTTCGCTGTAGTTCTACAGTACGTGTGCCTTTGTTGCTTTTTTTCTGTATTTATTATTGTATATACATAATGTTCCCCCTTTCTTTGAAAATATAAACGTTTCTGAAAGAACAACTTCAGCGAGAAGGAATTCGTTAAATATTTTTAAGTGGCATGTTTGTGGGTCTAGTGACAGCGAGGCAGACCGACCATTGATGTGTTTGGTAGTATACTTTAGTAAATAGTTTGGGTTCGTTCTTCTAATCTCCACAGTGACTTGTCGGAAATCTTGGGTAATATTTCCTGCCGTAAATGTGCTTCCCACATATATGCAATTTTCTACTTCCACGTTGAGCCTTGAGGATACTGTTGGAGCATTAAACTGTTTAGGAAATAACCTTTGACTCTTGAGAAATGTAAACAAGGTTCATATGTCAAATAACTTGTTTGAATACGAAAAGAAAAAAACAGACTCAATAGACAGTAGACTTCAAATAAACTGTAGTTTCCACCACCCACCGGTCCGAATAGAGAGCTTAGTTCCAGCCAGCATTCCAGATGACTAGTAGAACAGGAGGTGTGTGGGCTATCAGGCGCATTTAATCTTTACTAAAGATACTGTATCAGTGTTATTGCTGTTTTATCTTGACTGTTAAAGTAATATGTATTTTGTAGCCAAAAGCATTTTTTAATAAGGATCTACAGCATTTATTTACAGCAACCATTGTGTTGTTTTTTTTGTCCTCCATCAAGGCCAAAAGACACCAGACATGCCACAGTTTTGTTGAGACATAGTCATGCTTTGAGAAGGGGCTAAAATCCTGTTTAGCAATAGGTGCTTTGAGATTTGCTTGTGTAATCACTAACTGTCCGTGACATGTATCCCCACTTCCTGCCTGTGGGAGTCACCTTCTTAGAGATGTGTGAAAATTCAGTCCAGTTCAGTTATGTCATTTGAGATCAGATAACATTTTCAAAGGGGTCATTCCTTTCTTTTACACAAACTAACACCCATAAATCAGATGGTTTTAGATTTTCTGCATTTCCCTTCGAATAATGGTGACCTTTGATTAACCAAAAAGACAGTCGATTCCCAGACGTCTGACTGATGTTTGTCATTTTGAAAAGGCATTATTGTAACTGCAGGTTAATTTCGTTTTAGATAACGATGGAGGCTGCCTCCACAAGCACCTATTATAGTGTAATCCCATTCCCTCAGCTCGTACCCGATGTTCTGCAGATTGTCCTGCATTCAGGATGAACCCCTGGGCTGTGCACTGCCTGCTTTTGAAACCGTTGCTCCTTTCTATTAAAACATAGCACCGGGTGGATGTCTCCTGAAGTTGCTTGCATTGAGTGATGCTTTTGGTGATATTCTAGCTTTCAACAAAATCTGGAAAGCTTCTTTGTTTTCTTATTGCTGTTTTAAATCATGGCTTGTCATCATTTAGCCAGCTTTGGCTGACTATCATTCTGTCCTAGACATGGAAATCTGTCTGTTTGCAGGTGATCTATACTGTAAGCCTGTGTCCTGTATAAACACTAAGGCCAACATCTGTATTCCACATGTATGTTTCTATATAAAATGTTAACACTCCTTTATTAATGCATCTTGCTTGTATTAGCCAAATGTTACTGAGCTCGCTTGACACTGGCTTAAGTACGTTTTAAGAAAATTGAGTCTTTGCATTTAGTAAAGTCTTTGCAGCCAAGTACTTTGCTACTGCAGCTTTTTTTTGCCCCCTAAAAATAAGCCCTGCTTTTTGATCATGATGTAAATGAGTTGGCTTGAAGGAACTCAATTAGAATTGATCAGTAATATCACTAGCGTGAATGGGACTGCAGCAATTGGCATGGTGGCATAGGAATCTACAGTAATAAATCCAAGCAAGATTATCATGCGGTATACAGCTTTTTAGAGTTATGTATACAGGGCTACAGTATATGTAGGGCTTCTGATTTTCGGTTTTAACTGATAAAACACCCCTGTTACAAAAAAAAAAAAAAAATGAAATCAGTGGATAGCCAATAAACACGGGGAAAAAAAACTGTGGAAATGGTTTATCAATTCACGTTGACTTTCCCCTTTAACCATTAAAAAATAAAACCTACTACAAAAATAATAATAAATACATTTCCCAGTGCTGCTGGGCAATGTCCCGCCTTCCTGATTTGCATCTGTCATTGATTCGTTCGGAATACTTTAAACCCACCCCAACTACGAGTGACAGCACATTCCTACATTTCTATTGGAGACTCCGCTTGCAAGATTTAAAATGAGATTACAATCAGGGTAGAGGCTTGTTAACGGGATTTAAAACTGTATTGCAGTTAAGATATTACAGAATTGTAGCGAAATGTACAAAAATGCTTGCACACAAAAACCCCAGAAGAATGTGCCCTTGACCATAGGGGGATTTCGTTGTGGAAGACAGCAAAGGAAAGAAGGTACAACTTAAGTGTGCAAGTACTGTTGAGTTACTACATATTTTGACAGAAAAAAGCCCTAAAAAAAACCCGCTCAAACATTTTGAGAAGTAACCAAATACTAATTTCATTCAGAATATCAAAAACGAAAGCCCCGAAAAAAAAAAACAGTTTACATAAAACTCAAAAATAGTTAAAAATAAGCACCGAAAAGTACAATAAGTGTAACTGGTCATTCAGTGGTACATAAAAGCACCAGGGGAATTAAAAAGTGAGAATAGATTGGTACAGCCAACCTAGAACTCAAGTTAATAGGCTATTCCACTGAACAAGAGAGGTAGTTGAAGATGTGATATACTTCAGTACACATTCTTATTAACCCAAAGAGACCAACAATATCTATTTAAACGTGATTCTCAAGCTGAATCTCAATGGGTTACTATTGCTGGGGGCGAGTGCTTGCACTATAGGAGAGCTGATGAATACTGAGCAGCTCTACTTCTGGTCTCCATGGTATATATTTTTGTATTGTTATTTTTAATAACTGAGTAGGTCTTGATTTCCCATCAAGATATTGTAATATACTGTAGCAGGCTGCCCAAGGCTCCTCCATTACAGCTTGTGCCTAGGTTAAGTAGGCTATATGTTTGGGAATTTAAACCCACAGCCTTAAAAATATTGCAATAATTCTGAGTGTCAGTATAATCTGTGCTGTGTGCTAGATCATACAGTATTACATTGTAAATAGTGAAGATCAAATATAACTTCTTTCAGGTCATGATATACAGTATAAATTATTCTATCGATCTATCTATGTAAGTAGTTTTTATGCAGATTGTTCAAAATAAAGCCTCTCTTTGAACTGTGACATTGTTACTGTGTTATTCAAACATAGTTTTTACACATTTATTTTCAAAAAGAAATTATAATGATCAAATAGAACCTCTGCGACAGTAAGCAAGGATTTCATTGGACATGTTTTTGCTTTAATATACTGCTTTTAATATGGTTATGTTCTTAATATTTAATATCCATGGTACTGGGTTCTGTTCAGGCTCATGCGATACATGAATAGAGGCAGGCTTTAGCTTCAGGAGAATTGAGATCAAACAGTAAATATGCAGTTTTGTTCCCGACAGCTGTAACAACTATAGGTAACCACCAGACCTGTTCAATATTAATGGCTAAGTTCAGATCTGACTAGTAGTGCAGCATTACTGTAAATTGATCCCACCTCTCTCTCTGATTTCCAGGCATAGCATATTTAAAACTACAAAGAAACACAGTACCTGGGTTAGGCTAATGGTTGCATGGAAACGCTTAACGTTTTAACAAGCATGTAAAAATGGAAATGTCTAAAGAGTCCGGTAAAACAAGTTGTTAAAGGGTTAGTAATAATTAACTGGGTAGGGAAGAGAGATCTGGGAGCGGTTTGGGTAGTTTTATGATGGGTGGGCTCCTTTAGTAACCACAATTTATAATCTCGAACAAGCCCCAGAGCTAAGGCATGTGTCTTTAATATAGCTTCTGAAGTGCGCGGCTTTGTTTTAGTCATCTACAGGTAACTTAAGATATTGTCCCTAATAAATACAGATTGACGGTCTACATTTAAAATAAATCAATTCAAAAGCAGTGTGGACTCCCAGCAGTAACACTCTGTACTCTGTGTCTGTCGATCCATTTCATTGGCCAGCTACGTTTAATGAAGTATGCTAATTAAGGACTTTATTCTGCATAATTTATACAGTATAGAGTCAAGTTTGATATCGTACATCTTGCATGTAAAACGCTTGTCTAAATTGGACTCTTAAATTGCTGCTATACTATATCGCATAAGAAATGTTTAAGAAGTAGATGCAGTACTGTTCAAATTAATTTCAATGAACAAATATTGCCTTCAGGCATTTGAAAAGTTTTGTGTTGTTACCACTTCCCCCTCACAAGGGAGGTGTGGTAGGATGGAAGAAACCAAAATGCCACATACGGGTTTCTAATTGTCAGCCTTTCATTTTGTTTTGGATGTGAGAGATGAGAGCTGTACTTGATCGTCAGTTTTATATTTCAAAACTGTCCATATTTATTTTATTACATGTTGAACAGCACCATAAAATAATTTTACATGAAAAAAAAAAACAAAGAATGAAATATCTGCTCGTTATTGTTACAGCTTCAATGTGAGTTGTTTTTGCAAAGAATTATAGTCACGACTGGGGCAACTGAATTTATTCAAGGACTCCAGCTATTGCATCGTGAAATAACAGTTGTGGGTGGCAGTCTTGCTTTGAGTAATCTAAAGTTAACTGAAATAGATCTGAAATGAGGTATCTTTTTTATGAATTATTTAATAATGTAATGTATTCTTTCACGCAGCCAGTGCCTTACCCAGCAAGGTAGATGTCTGATAATTTATTGGAAAACAACCTCATCATCAATCTTCTGTAAATCTCCACCAGTATCCAGTTCAGTCATAAGTTAAGACTTAAAAACAAACTAACAAAGAAATCTGGCTCTTTTCATGTACTACAAGTTGAAAAAATGACTATAGAATATAAACAAATGAAAAACGTTTTTTTTTTTTTCTGGCTATCTCCCTCCAGTGTGATACTGAGTAAGACTTTTGTCAAATCTGAGTTTTTAGTACTGATGCCAAAGGGCTTACCTTGAATTCAAGCCCTGAACCATGCCTGTGTTGTCTATACTTTGGAAGATAATGTGATTTTATGTGAGGCCACAACCCCCCAGGTGGAAATTGCCTGTGGGGGGCTGGGGGTTTAACCAACAGCAACGTTGCCAGTAGCCTATTAGCCTTATTAGATTTTACACTTGTACTGTATACTGCATAGACCTACTGTACAGGTGTATATTTTTACATAATGTAGTGTGTACAGAAAACATAATTCAGCTCAATTATTTATACATTTAAAATAAATTGAGTACTATAAATGTATGTGTGTGTGGTTATTTTTAATTTTTAATCAGACGACCCACCTGTCTCCCAAAATGTCTGGTTTATTTAGGGACTATTGTACTGAAATAGTCAAGGCCAGTTTGTAACAAATTATATAAATCATGTGAGCACTATAGGGGCGAAAAAGGGTTTAATCTGCAGTACAGTAAGTCGTCACTCGTCCCGATTCCTTTATACTCAAAGTTTTCTGCAGTAGCCTTGAGCACTACTGACGTCAACCAGCATACTGTTATCAGTGTGTCTCATTAACACAGTGTGTGATGCTGTAGCAGGATCTCACAAAAGCCATTAGAGTTGTAGCAAGTTAGATAATTACATCATTGGCAATGCCCCCCTCGTCCTGTCCTGTGTCCTGTGTCCGTAAATGTCTTTGTGCATTTAGTCAATTGTGTCCTGAAGTTCTAGGAACAGCAGTACGTGATTTAAAAGACAGAAACATCTGGATAAGTGGGGAGGCAGGCCCCCAGCAGACCAGAAATGTCCAAACGTAAAATTGCATTATATAGATACGTTGTTGTTTTTCTGAAGTAATATATTGGGCTTTGTACTGTTGGCTTTAACCACTCAGTAATGTTGATACTGTATAGCTCTTTGTTTGCTCTTTCGTTCCTGTTGCTGGAATAAAAGGACTTCTGCTGGCTTCACATAAATGGTCTGGCATGAAACACTGTAATTCATAGATGGAATACAATGTGTTTGTTTTTTAAACTTATTGATTTAGGGGAAATATAGTGGGGGGGGGGGAGGCCAGACTGGGACCACTTTAATATTGTACAGTGGCACGTTACATTTTTATATAATCTCTATCTATCTTCAGAGCTGGCAATGGAACAAGAAGCAAGCAGTGTGATTGGTTGAACAAGGTTCCAGCTGTCCGTATATTGAATGGATATGGACAGTTGGAGTCACATATTCAAAATCACTGCGCTGCCTCACAGAATTTAAAGTACCGGTAATCTTAATGTGATGTCATTTCCATCTGATAAGGAATTTCACATGGCTGTCCCACATTGATATGAGGTCTACTGTATCATGCCAGCAGATACAAAACCTTAAACAATGGTCTATAAAAGGAGTCTGTTTAACAAAACCATACCTTTTTCTCTCCCCTTCGCCCCTGCATAGGTCAATGGGCATCAAATGGTGGATGAGCCTATGGAGGAGGGGGAGTCATTCTCTCATTGTGTGAGTACAGAAAATTGTGACAGTACTGTATTTCATTCTCCAGAGGTTTGCATCAGGGTAAATTGTCAATGTTAATGGGTGAATGTATGTGGGATCTGGTAACAAAACAAGAAGCTCTTTTATCTCTTAGTGAGCTCTGTGAGACACACGCATGCATGTTTTTTTTTAATGGCATGGTCTTTTTGGTACATTGAGAGGTATGTTTATTTTCCCAGTCCCAGCATTTGTTGGATAATTTCTCTTTCAGGGTGTTTTGGGTTGTTTTAGAAAGTTTGAAATTCCTGAATCCATCTGTGAGAATAGACTGTGTCAACATCAATCCCAACAGAATTCCAAACAAGCCTTTGAAACTAAGAGCACAGAAACTGAAAAAAAAACAAACAAACCGCTTTCTGTCTCTCCAAACCACAAGTCTATGGATTGACATAATACCTTGAGCTGGTTCCCTTCAGTCGAGAACCTGAAACTGAAGCTATGCTTTTAAGACAAAGGCATTGCCAGCTTGCCATTGCTTGGTAGAGCTTTGTTGATGCACAGGCTTCTGATAAATGTGTAATGCTGCTACATCTTTAGACTTGATGCAGGTCTTTGTGTGTGTGTAAATACAAAGCATCTGTGACAGAATTATGTAATTTTATTTATATATATATATAATATATCTTTTTTTATTATTGTCAGTTTTTCATTTCATTCTTTTAATAAGTCAGTTGCATGATATAAGTATGTGGTTGATACAGGGAACTTTAATTTAATGAAGCAATGGGTTTGACCCCAGCATGCTCAGAGTCTAATATGATACTTTGTATGATGTGTAAAATAAGAGAAGCTGGTCATTGTATTATTGTAACAAAGTACAGCTGAAATGAGTGGTTCTGTAGGTCTCATCGGATGCGAAGTCCAATAGCCCCAGTGTGATTCCTGCTTGTATCATCACAGATACGGGGCTTGACTGTCACTTGGAAAGTTAAGAGATTAGAACTGCTATTTTAGTTTTTGTTTCCAGGGGATTTTGCTGTTGAAGTCTGTAAGGTGTATAAATCCTGACAAGCAGAAACAGTAGTAGTGCTACGTTTTAATGGTGTTGTTGCTGCTGCTGACTGTGCAGTGGGAATGCTTGAAGCTTGGGGCTATAATAAATAAAAAGAAAAAAATCTGGCTGTAGACTTGGTAGGGTTTTGCAATTCTCTTTGAGATGCAAATGTGCTGGCTGTGCTTTTAACAAGATTGAAACTAATTAACACCTGTGTAGGAAATATGGGCCAAATGTTAACAGCCTACACTGCAAATAGAACAAATAATACAAAAAAGGATTCACTTGTTGGTACATTAGGCACTGTACTGTCCCTTGCATAAGGACTTAAAAACAGTTATGGAAAACATAAATCAGTTTTTTGTCTACTATGAACTTTTTTTTTTTTTTTTTTTTTTTTTTAAAAGTCTGTACTTCCCAAACAGGCTGATAAACTGCAATGTGTTTTCAAAACAAAATAATAGAGTTCAGTGGGTGGAGTGGGAGGTGGGAGATGGGGGTGGAGTGGGAGGTGGGGGTGGGTAAGGGTGTTCTTTAGCATGTCCTTACCAATGTCAAGGGGATAATGAGAATCGGAATGTATCGCTGGTTGAGAGTAAAAACATTTTGGCTACTGAACAAAAATGATCTTTTTGAGATACGATCTTTTAGGTTTCTAGTGTTGATTCTTAAATCCGACGTGAGAGTATTCATTTTTGGGGGTTATTTTTACTTTCTTGTGCTCAGCCAATGACTGTTAGTGGTTTTCTGCCACTGTTCCATTCCAGGCACACCCAGGAGACTGAATGCAGCCACTGCATTGAGGGGTGTTGGTAGCTTGTGTACCCACAACATACCCCTTGAAATTGCAGAGATCCTTCTGCTTCTTAATTGTAGTTTCTCACGCAGTTTACACTGCTTGAACACGCAACCAATTTCTCTAAAGCTATTATTTATAATATGTCAGGTATGACCGTGTTCAGAATTGTTTTACTTCTGGTGTGTAAATTAGGAAAGAGGAATTTTTCATTCCCAAACATACTGCAGTTTTGAAAAATACAAACTATACTGAAAAATACAAACTTGTTGGCACCCACACGCAAACACCCACTCTTGTTTTAGTTGGAAACACAAAGATTGGCCCATCTATATTGTTATATTCCAATTTTATTAATATTATAGTTTTATCTTTCTTGGTTGTTGAAGATTATTTTTAATTTCTTGGGTATTTTAGTGTGTGTGTATGTATGTGTGTGTGTGTGTGTGTGTGTGTGTGTGTGTGTGTGTGTGTGTGTGTGTGTGTGTATATATATATATATATATATATATATATATATATATATAAATATATATATATATATATATATATATATATATATATATAAATTACACACACAGTAAGAAGGGACATCCAGTCTCCAGAAGTTCAGTGTAGGTCTGTTGGTTAATAATGTAAACTGCAATAAGGCAAGAAGCAGATTTACACAAGGGTAATCTGATTAACGGCTCTTTCCTTCCCTGCAGAGGTTTGGTTTGTTCTAGGATCACATCCTGATTAATTATTCAAGGTGATTTTCTTTTCTTTCGCCAGATATCTAGCAGCATACATCTTGTTCCGGACCGGCTGAGCACTCAGTTCATCAATATAGTGATTGCTGTTGCTTATCTTAAACACACAGGCCTGTCGTGGTCTTGAGAGGCAGAGCCACTGGGGTGCTGTGCGCCGTCTCCAAACATGCACACAATGGAAGTAGTTAGGAGATACTGAGGTGAATCAAAGCATGACTACTGCATTGGCTGGGCTACTTAAGAAACACATGGGCATCAGATGCAGTGGTCCACTGTCATCAGCACGGACTGTTGGGGAAATCCTCTGGCTTTGAGTGTTGTTCTTCACTTTAACCCCAGTTGGAATAAAAACATTTCTTTTTTTCCCTGTGTTTGAGCTGTACAGCTGCTGAGATGTTCTGACTTTGCCAGCAGTCGTACTGTAGAGTGGAGGCACCTATCGATACAGTATCACGTGTGCTTCTCATTACATGTATTTGTTTTCTCCCATGACTCCTTTTGTATTTTCTCAGCTAACCTCTGGACAGGCTTTAGTGCTTTTAAAAATGGGAACTGGTTTATTGAGTGTTTGTTGTTTCATTTAGGATGAAGGCACCTTTCAGGAAATCCCCATCACTCACCACGTCAAAGAGGGATGTGAAAAAGCAGCTCCTTCTCAGTTTGAACTTCTTAAAGTCCTGGGCCAGGGGTCATTTGGGAAGGTGAGTCTACCTACTGAGAGCCTTCTTACATGAGCTTTCCTGGTATCCGTTGCACTTAGCATCAGCTTCATGCTTCAAGAATGACTTCACGTTATTTAAGAGTCCCTGTGAGTCGAGTGGGTACCGCACAATAAAAATGAACCCACGGTGTCAGTAATTTTACAAAGCTACCACCTCTCGATCTTGTGTGGCCCTGTAGAAATATTGTTGCAAGTTTGTGTGTCGATTTGTGTGTTTACGTTTGTACATTTTCTGCTGTAAAACCAGGTTTAGGAATATGGCTCTTGTTGAGGCATTTCCCCCTAAAGACACCCACAATGTTTTGTCTTTTTGAGGCTTGAGAACACAAAAGAGGCCTTGAATCTGTGTCTGACCTGAATCTGGGCTATTCGGACATCAGTGCCCCCACATCCCACGCTGGAATGCTGATAGATAAAATTGACTGGAATTTGCTCCTGTGTGCATTCCACACACACACACACACACACAAAGCGACATCCATGTTCTTGAGTAGGCTACATATACTGTACTACAAGTTGGACTTTGTGCTTTCTAATATAATTTAATGAACCGATCAAGAACGGGTTGGTATGTTGCAATTGATACCCACAGGCTAAATAACGAGTATAACAATAATTAATAAAAGTGCAAATACAAGCCAGTAAGAACAAAATGTTGTAAAACAGCTAATATAAGCGCTCTCTCTTAAAAGTATTTAAGCCATTTTAAATTGGTGAAGTTGCTAGTGCTGTATACTTGACTCTTGTACTGGCAGTATTAAAGAGTAGCATCATTTCTACTGTTAACTGTTGCTTATTTGTTTTTGGTAGGTCTTTCTGGTGAGAAAGATAATGGGCCCAGATGCAGGGCAGCTTTATGCAATGAAAGTGCTGAAAAAAGCATCGTTAAAAGGTAAGCTGTTCCTGTTTGTATTTATTGGAGATTTGTTATACTCTCCCAGTGTTAAGGTGTTCTGAAAAACTAGCTGCATTTTTACTGGACAGAACTATATTGCTGTCTGAGATGAAAACCAAATTTTTCCTGGGTGAGAGAGACTCAGACATGCACATTGTAACAGCAGGCAAAACTCAAATGATGTGACACATTTATACATGAGGGCATTTCTAAGAGGCATTAGTGGCAGTAGGAAAAAGGCTGGTAACAAGGAATGCTAACACAAACAAGCGATTTAGACAGTGACGTCGACAGAGAATCTAATCAAAGCTGGTAGCAGTATGTTCAGGAAAGCAGAACCCTGTGGATTTAATTCATGCGCGGCCTGTCTCGAACAACCACATCCTGGGTACAGATAATGCTTTCAGAGTTCAACGCTGCCTAATATCCTGCAGAGAGGGCCTAAGTGTTAAGCTGTGAATACGGCAGAACCGTGAAGCCTCATCCCTTTGTTTATTAGTTTCATACTCCTACGCATCTTGGTGTCAGTGATGTCAGAGCAAAAGGCAAAGGGAAATAAGAGAAATACAAAGAAGGCCCAGTAAAAGAAGGCTGATGTCCGGGAGCTAAGGGAAGGTGACAGGATCAGTTGTTTGTGTGGACAGCAAGGTATCTGAAAACAGGTCTTTGATACAGGGCCGGCACCAGTTCCATTTGCCTTTCTGACACCTAGCATTAGCCGGGTGCAGCAGGGATCTGCGCTCTAATGGGGGATAAGGGCATGTATTGCATTTAGATTTTATTCAGTTACAGTGATGGAATTGCCTGAGCCTTAAACAGACGAGGTGTCTTGCACAAGGACATTAAAGGCTAAATTCTATGTCTCAAGAGCACTAACTCTGGCAACCTCTTTTTCATTCTCTCTTCTGTTTTTTGTTTCTTTGTTTTTTTAGTTCGGGATCGAGTTCGCACAAAGATGGAACGCGATATATTGGTAGAAGTAAATCATCCTTTTATTGTCAAATTGCACTATGGTAAGTCTATTCGTAAATCTATACAGTACCTGGGGTCTACTCATTACTAACCCAGAGTGTTCACTTTAGGAAAATATCTGGTTATAGAATCAATGTGTTTATGTTTGTGGTTATTGCTGCTTGCTTGTCATGTGGCTGACCGTGTTCTCATAAGATTCACTTGCCACAGCAAATTTGCTTTTGCAGAGAGCTTGCATCATTTGAAGCTAATGCAAAAGCCTTATCTTTACGATATTGCTTGGTTTTTTATCTAATTATCCTTTTTAGACTGCTGTGCTTAACGGTGATCTGACATTTCTCTTGTAGCTGTTTCTTAGTTATTATGTTGATTGCATGGCATTAGTAATGGTTTTCATGAAAGCAGGAAATAGTAATACTGGCGAGTTTATTAAATATGTTTTCTGCCCAACAAACTACAAGTTAAATAGATTGCTGGTATGTGTAGTGTTTTCTGTTTTAAGTTCATGAAAACTGTACTGGATTAAAAAACAAACAAAAAAAAAAAACTGTTTGGGTTGATTTTCATAAATATATGTAAAGTTTTAAAGTGCACTGGAAAAATAATTCTGGGTAGGATGAGTTACAGCATATATATATATATATATATATATATATATATATATATATATATATATATATATATATATATATATATATAT
The DNA here is from genome assembly GCF_017654505.1 of Polyodon spathula. Lineage (NCBI taxonomy): Eukaryota > Metazoa > Chordata > Actinopteri > Acipenseriformes > Polyodontidae > Polyodon > Polyodon spathula. The sequence goes on along the minus strand of NC_054540.1, from coordinate 52,699,591 downwards.
ATATAGATAGATAGATAGATAGATATAGATATAAAAATTAGTATAGCATGATTAGTTATTGACTGCTACATTGTACCCTGCTAAAACACTCTTTTTGAATTGCAGCCTTTCAAACAGAGGGGAAGCTGTACTTAATATTGGATTTTCTCAGGGGGGGAGACGTGTTTACTCGCTTATCCAAAGAGGTAAGCTTTGTTTTTTTTTTGTTTTTGTTTTTTTTTCCAGTTTAGGACCTTGCTCCAAAGCAGTTTATGCAGGTGCCTCACAAGCACTAGCTTTTGTATAATGTGTCTGCACACAAAGAGGCTTACATTAGGGGCTTTATTTTAAATAAAGCCCTTAGCAGGGGTCCTGTTCTCTTTCAGTCTTCAGAGTAAATACAGTGAGGAACTCAAACATTATGTGCTGTGCCAGTCATGCTGTTATCAAAGAACAACAACATGGGGCACAGCACCAAGTCTCAGCTGCTACCGATTCTGAAGAGAGTGACAGGATTTCTAAAGACTCGTAATGTGGAAGGTTAACATGACGTGCCCAGTTACAATGTGCTGCAGTGCAAAATCTGCTAATTATTTATTGAAATTAAACTAACCCTGGAGCTCCATTTAAATAGCACTGTGGTATGGGCATGACATACGAGAGTCTTGTGTCTTTTTAGATTCACTTGCATGATTTTTCCATCTTAGTCCTCATATCCTGACTTAAAAAAACAAACAAACAAAAAAAATCTTGAAGCCACAATAGAGCACTCGCAAACATGTCTAACCTCCAAATACATTTTTGTTACATGATTGCAATACACTGGTCACCATTATCTTGTCTCCATATAACATTGTGCCTTGGTTGATATAATTTAATAAAACATTTGTTAACATTTACTGGTTTTCCTGACTCCCCACTGAGAGTGGAGCAGCCCTAATGTATTAAACCAGATTTGTTACTCTATTGGACAGAATATACATTGCAGCTGAACTTAAACAGGAAGTCCCTCGTAGAAAAAAACACTCAAGTATTTTGAACGATTTTATTTTCTGTTTTGAGGCGAAAGGAAAAACTTTAATGAGGGACTTCCCATTTAAGAGCCTGTGGTGTGGAAACCAATTGCTTGTCTTTTTTTATTTAATTTTTTTTGTTATTTGAAATTGACTGCAAACAGAGAGCGGAGGGTAAATCTATCCAGTTCTTATTAGGTTATGTTTACAGAGGAGGATGTGAAATTCTACCTTGCAGAGCTGGCTCTTGCTTTGGATCATCTGCACAACCTAGGCATTGTTTACAGGGACCTGAAGCCTGAAAAGTAAAGTATTCCTCTTGCTTTGCAACATTATCTTTCAATGCCTTCTTCGGTGCCTCTCTTGAAAGCAAAGAGTGAACACAAAGTAACGTTATTTACTGAGCTGCATTTTCACAAATTCGTTTCTTAAATTAAACCCATACATCGGATGTTATCTTTGCTGTTTTAAAGTAATGCAACATTTTGTATTCCTAAGGGAATTTGAAATGAGACTGTTAAAAAAACGAGAACATGTTTTACTGATAATTTTGTTTTTAGTTAAAACAGTATTGCCAACTTGCCAAAAATGTTATGTGGTTATAATTTCCCAGATTTAATTAAATTATTTTGTGCTGGGAGACATCAAACCCAATTGTTAAACAGATTTTTCAAATTAAAGTGATAAGTAAGTCTAATTTGTCATTTAAGCATAGTTTTTTTTTTTCATTTGTTTTAACCAGCAGGATGATCAGTCTTGTTTTTAACCATGTACTGTATATGTTCAGTGAACTTTTAAATGCTTTCTGTAAGTACTTCAGAAGTAGTCTGGCAGTTTGTTATGTTTTGGCAGTGCCATGTGATTTTGCCGTGGCAGGTTGGCGATACTGTTGACCATGTGTTTCTGTTCAGTGTGTTTATTGTGCGGATGTTATTTGTGTATCTGTATTGGAGAATGTGATTTTAATTTTCAGCATTTTGCTTGATGAAGCAGGACATATCAAGTTAACAGGTATGTATTTATTTATATTTACATTGTTATTTATATTGTTTTGAGTTTGATAAACATATTTCACTGCTGTTGGTGCATGTAACAGAAAGAGATACCAGCTTCATTTAGTCACACAAGATGTTTCTGTTAGTGTTTTAAGATTTATTAACTGTATATGAGACTTCTTTCTGCAAGGGCACAGTTAAAATAATAAATACAATCAATAATACTGAATCTCTTTGATGTTTAGTTACAGTTCTGCTTCCCAAGACACAATTATTAAAGGGTTAGGTAGTAGCATCATATAGACTAAAGTGTGCCTTTGCTCCAAACAGGTTCTAAGAGTGCTAGCCAGGTTTGTGTCTCACTGTTCTGTGAGTTGACAATAGGATAAACTATGGAAGGAATTCTGTGTGAAACTTAACATGATTATGGGGCACTGGATCTTTTAAAACACCTCTGTGTGAGCCTTTAAAGCCTTTAAAACTAAGCCTGTGTGTTTCTGAGCATCAGCTTTGCCCTGTAGAATTATACCAGTTGCTAGGAAAAGCAGCATCATACAATTTAAAAGTAGTGCCAGTGAGCTTAAGTAACTCTGATATATATATATTTTTTTCTCTTAGTTTAATAGCTATCTTATTTGATCATTTTAATGCTATTCTCTGTCATGCGCAGACTTTGGGCTCAGTAAAGAATCTGTTGACCAGGATAAGAAAGCGTACTCATTCTGTGGAACAGTGGAGTACATGGCACCTGAAGTGGTCAATAGACGGGGCCACACACAGAGTGCTGATTGGTGGTCGTTGGGTGTTCTAATGGTAGGTCACACTGCAGTGCAGTGTGTGGCTTGTTTGTTAGAACAGACATGTTAAAGTTCTTGAATAATTACCATGGAATTAGCAGTGATAATAATGTGTTATGGAATAGACTGTAGAACTGTAAAATCAGCAGTAGCCAATTGTAAATCTTTTAAAAAGAAGACATAAACCACTCATTGTTGAATTGATTCGATTCCACACCTTGTGGTGGGAAAGAATATGAAAAAAGTGACACACACACACACACACACACATATATATATATATATATATATATATATATATATATATATATATATATATATATATATATATGCCTTCTATATTACCATCTCAGCTAAAATAACAACAACGCACCTTTTGTTGGAATCCGCCTGTCAGAAGCAAACACAGTTATTATATGCCATACAGCATGGGTTAGAGAGGAAGAACATTAAGTAAAAGGTCATTTTTTTTTTTTTTTTTCTTCAAAAGATATATTGGGAGGACCTTAAAGTGGTCTTTTATCTCACAGCATTCAAAGTTAATTGTCTGTGTGTGCTCATGAGTAGTGTTCTGAAGGTTATCTCTCTCTTTCTCTCTCGTCCATGCAGTTTGAAATGCTCACTGGTACGCTGCCATTCCAAGGCAAAGACAGGAACGAGACGATGAGCATGATCCTGAAGTGAGTGCTGTCCTCTCACAGGCTCTTCAAGCAAGCAGGGGATCATTTCAGGGCATGGAAGCAATTTCAAGAACAGACGAAAACTTCACAAACAACTAGGGGGCATGTTCAGTGCAAACATTAATGGGGATTGCTGTAGTAATGTTTCAGTTGGCTTACTTAATTCCCATGACAAATTAAAAAAAAAACAAAAAAAAAAAACTAATATAATATTTGTTTGGGTATAGGTGTAATTCTAATCTTATCTCTGTTTTTGTCTTATTTTTTTATATTAGAGCTAAATTAGGAATGCCGCAGTTTCTAAGTTCTGAAGCTCAAAGTCTTCTTAGAATGCTGTTCAAAAGGAATCCTGCAAATCGATTGGGTGAGTTCTTATTAGTTTTTGGTGAATCTGTACATTAAATTGAATGCAGGGATGGAAATAAGACTTCTATTGCATAACAGTTTCACCTATTCCAGGTTTTAATACAAGCTTGATTGGCCAGTGTGTAGGTAACAAGTTCAGGGATGTCTTGTTAAACTCATAGTAAAACCAGGAATGGATCAAACTGCTATGCAATGGGAGTCTTATTTCCATCCGTGGAATGGTATAACACATGTCTAGTGTTACAGGACAAAGATGACAGTATCTCCAATTTTTATTTGGGGTTTTAGTTGATAAGAGCAGTAATAGTAATCATAATTCTTCCAGGGGCTGGCTCTGATGGTGTGGAAGAAATCAAGAGACACGCCTTCTTTTCAACAATCGACTGGAATGTAAGTTCGTTATCTTACGACGGTTTAGTGACCCCTGCTAAGCAAACAGAAACCACAACTACATATAATGATATCACTTGTGGTTTTGGACACTGGTTTGTTGAACTGTCCCATGCAAAGCTGTTCACTGACCCGGTAAGTTTGTTTAAAAACAAGTACTGATAATATTTAAAAAATATTGTCATTGACATTACATGTCCTGAACTCCAAGGTGTCATTGGGAGACCAGGAAAAATAACCCTTTTTTTCGTCAATATTTCAATGATCCCTACCTCTTTAGAGCACTCATGATAGTTGATCTGTCCTAGGGTCTCAAAGGTGGCCTTCCGATTGATAAACTTCGATTATATTTGATGATCTAATGTTATTTACAGCACGTCACACAAACTGGTCTTGGACTATCGCCATATTTTTTTTATTTTCGAAATGCTTTGTCCAACACAGCACTTAGACAGAGGGCCAGGTTCAAAAGAGCACACTTAGTGGGCTCTGCATACCGCTTTTATAAACCTGCAGCACTTTGTTATGCTTCAAAGAGGAAACCAGGATCTCTTAGCGTTCGCAAGATTAATCTGATCCCCAGAGTACAAATCAACATGCACCAGCGACATGTGCTTCCAGAGCATTCCAGGGTAGCGTTGCAATTCATTTTACAATATTGTTGTGTTTACTCTGGTTTCAGAAACTGTATCGAGGAGAAATCCAGCCTCCTTTTAAACCTGCTGCGGGAAAACCAGATGACACGTTCTGCTTCGACCCAGAATTTACAGCCAAAACGCCAAAAGGTATCAATGTTTTTAGAATGGGCAAAAAATCCCATTGTAAATCTATTTACGGGTAGTGTGATCATTCAAACTGGTTTATAAATGTCATCACTCTTTTTTTGGAAGAAGACAAAGGGAAATGAGCCCTCCACCTCCTTTAATTTTAAACATCAAGCATTATTATCTCCTACTTGAGTGTCTCGCACTTTAGAGTTTAACACATCTGGAGAAGCACTTACCCAATTGTGGGTAAACTTAGTAACATCAGTGTCACGATGTCAGAAATCCATTAAGACGTGTGTTCGTTCATCCGTCCTTGCAACCTTATGTCACGTTAAGTATTTTACATGCATCTACAGTTATTGAGGGTATAAGAGCCTGGGGACAGACTGTATGGAGGAGTTGATCGTGAGCCTAGTTTTTCATCATGCTGATCTCTGATTGTTACAGCTGTGTGTGTTACTGATATTCTTTTTTGCTTTATTGGCAGATTCACCTGGTGTACCCCCAAGTGCTAATGCCCACCAGTTGTTCAAAGGCTTTAGCTTTGTGGCCCCTGTCTCATTGGAAGAAAGTAAAGGCTCTTCACATGTGAATATACTACCTATCGTTCAGGTAAATCCTTACTGTACTGTCATTGGTCATTTTGAAGGTGCCGAATACAAAGCCAAAGTTATGATGTTCACAATACACAGTAAGTTAGTAGTTGCATAATTTGTGAACTGGTGGTCGCTTATAGTTCTTTGTGCAACTGAAGACATTTGCCTTATATTGAGCCCTTAATACAGTGAGCATTTGTCTGGACACAGTGCTGAGCTGCTGTTTGGCATTGCAAGTAACATAATTATATGTACGATGGTAAACAATGCCATGCATGATCTGCCTAAATGCAACCAAAATGAATAGTTTGGCATTACTGCGTTCATTTATTTAATTTAGCTCTATTTTGAGAAAAAAAATCCTGAACTAAGGACTCTGCCTTTGCTCTATGGCAGATGCATAAAAGCAACACCCAGTTTGCTGAAATCTACGAACTGAAGGAGGACATAGGCGTGGGCTCCTACTCCATCTGCAAGCGATGCATACACCGAGTCACGAGCATGGAGTTTGCTGTGAAGGTACTGGCCACTGGCTCCGCTTAGTGTTCAACGCTCAGTAGAGAAACTTCACACGTGGCAGCATGTTGCGATCAATGAAAAAATGTATCGATTGATTATAAAATGGATTTACTAGCGGATTTAGAAAAGGATTATCTGAGATGATTTGGAGCACTGATCACAGTAAGTATACAATAAGCACCGCCCTTATAGCAGTAGCAGCAACTATAAAACAAAAACAGTTCTAAAAGAAACGCCTGAGGGCAGCAACGTCACAGTTGGTTCATGAATAGTAATAGTTTCAAGTAGTTGTTTCACTGCAGAAGTCCGGTATTGAACAGTTTAGTTCTTGAGGGTTACTGTGCACAGTGATGAGTATGTGCCTTATACTAAACGTGTTCCAATTAGCTAACCTTGTCATCTTTTCTGAACTTCAGATAATTGACAAGAGTAAGAGAGATCCTTCTGAGGAGATTGAGATTTTAATGCGTTACGGGCAGCATCCGAACATCATCACTCTAAAGGATGTAAGTGGGACTTTATACTGATCTGCTTTATTTCGCATCTTTCCAAGAGACTTGACCCATTACTGGCACTGAAACCATCTCATTCTTTTTTTGGTACACTGTCTGCTCACTCCTTGTTATCATTGAATCATACACTGGATATGGGTGTCTTGTGTTTTGTTTTGCATGTCTAGCATAGAAACTTGTCTTATCTGAACACTCTAAATCTTTCTACTTTCTAGCTTGGCAAAGCATTCAAATATATCACACTCCTTCCAACTTTTGTTATAGGGTTATTAAAAATGCCTTTTATTTTCACACTGTACATATCCAACAAAGGATAACAGTTAAAGTAAATTATCCATGATCCAGTTTTACTAAGCACACAATCCAAGTGTGTGGAAAGTATAATGAGTAGTGCACAGCTGGGTCTGCTGTTGCCTGTTCGAAGGTCTCCCTGCTTGTTTCCCGCAGGTGTATGATGAAGGCCGGTTTGTGTACCTGGTCACAGAACTGATGAAAGGGGGAGAGCTGCTGGATAAGATTCTCCGGCAGAAATACTTCTCTGAGTGGGAAGCCAGCGATGTTCTCTATACCATCACTAAAACTGTCGACTACCTGCACTGTCAAGGAGTAAGTCACAGTCCTGTATTAAATCCTTCTTCCTGTATTAAAGTACTGCCTTTTTGTAGGGAACAGTGACTGACTGCAGACACAAAATTTAAGCAGGCACTATTTCAGTGCAAACTCAGTCTTTATTTGTCATTACAGAACGTCACTAAGTATGCCTTTTTGAAATGGCCAGTTTGACCTAATTAAACAATTTAAGTTGTTATAAAGATCACTTCCTGTATAAGCCGCTGATTTAATAAGGTTTTGTGGAACTCGGTAAATATATTAGTAAATGAATGTGTGTCTGGCGCAGGTTGTGCACCGGGATCTGAAGCCCAGCAATATTCTGTATATGGAGGATTCTGGGAATCCAGATTCAATCAGGATTTGCGATTTTGGGTTTGCGAAGCAGCTGCGTGGAGAGAATGGGCTGCTGCTGACTCCCTGCTATACAGCCAACTTCGTCGCACCAGAGGTACGTTCAGCAAGGCGTGTGCTCTGGCGGTATCTTGGATTTGGTGCCGATGATAACTGTGCTTTGTTTGGGTTTAGGTCCTCATGAGGCAGGGCTACGATGCTGCATGTGATATCTGGAGTCTCGGTGTCCTGTTATACACCATGCTGGCAGGGTGGGTAAAGGAAGACTTCCAGTACTACTGTGCAGTCTGTTTGTATATTTAGAAGGTGCTGCTAGTTAATATGCAATGGGCATAGTCTAATTTCAAAACTAGTATCTCCACATTGTTTAAAATATTTACAATTATACTGTTTTCCGTTCCTGCAGCTATACTCCTTTTGCCAACGGACCCAATGACACCCCAGAGGAGATCTTGCTGAGAATAGGCAGCGGGAAATTCTCCCTGAGTGGAGGCAACTGGGACACCGTTTCAGACAAATCGAAGGTGAATCAAACTTCTACACACACCATCCCTAAATATTCACATACAGTGCTCACCACAATTTCAGTGTGCACATCAGTTTCACAAAATTTGTATCCTGTTTGATTGATTGTTTCTGTCTGTTGGTTCTGTTTTGTCAGCTTTTGGATGAAACAATCTGCTGCTTGTCAGTTCTGTGATAACTGTGGATTTTGTTTCTTTAGTTCAGATGGCATGCTGGCGTCTACTAATTGTAGGTCAAGTGCTAAACTCAGTTATCATATCATGCAATTATAACGTCCGGGCAAGTGGGTACCCATTGAATCCCTTTGCCTGTTCCAGAAACGTTTCACTCTCTCTCCCTGGTATGATGGAACAGGGCTGCCAGGTAAACAGACATACAAGGTCAAAGCTGCGTCCTTTCTTAAACCACTGTGTTACTAATACCCTACTACTGCACACATTTGTAGAACTCTATTGGTAATATAATGTGGTTAGTGACAATTTGGTTTTATTCCTTGGTCATTGCAGGTTTCTGAATTTTTAATCTTGATCCTACCTGTGATAATTTTGTTCCAAATTTAGGACTTGTTGTCCCATATGCTTCATGTAGATCCTCACCAGCGATACACTGCAGCACAAGTGTTAAAACACTCTTGGATAGCATGCAGGGACCAACTGCCTCATTACCAGCTCAACAGGCACGATGCACCTCACCTGGTCAAGGTAAGTGAGCCTGGACTTCCTATATGCATCCGGAATGCAAACTATGAAAAAGTAAAGTAAATGAAGTGAAGTAAATTAGAAACCCCAAGGATCGTCTCAGACAGTCAGGTTCATGTAAAGCTGTTATTATCGCACAGGTAGATGCTCTCTAAAAGCTACCCGTACTTTAGAATCTTAACTCCTCATTCTTGGCTGGGGATCCCTGCGATCAGTTATCTAGCAGGGAGTGATCGCAGTGGAACAGCAGTGCTTAAGTACCAGCTGTTTGAGCAAGTCCTCTGGATCTGATAGCAGCTTGTCTTCTTTCTTTGTCTCTGGACAGGGTGCAATGGCTGCTACATATTCCGCATTAAACCACAAGACGTGCCAGCCAGTGCTTGAACCTGTGGCTGCCTCCAGCTTGGCCCAGCGAAGGGGCATGAAGAAACTAACGTCCACAGACTTGTAGTTGAAAATCATCTTTGGGTTGTTTTCTTTATTATGATTATTAATATAATTACCTTACCTTGACCTCCTAGCCTGCCCCCTTCTCCTTGTCCCTCACTCCCCTGTTTCAGCAACCATCTCTGGCCATGGTACCAGTGTCAGTAACTGTTGCAAAATGCCTGTCTGGGTTGCTTTCAAAACTGATACGTTAAAATAATAATGATAATGAAGGTGCGCATTGTGTACTGCAGGAACTAGCATTTCACTAATAGTTCAGAGTCTGTTTACTTGCGGGGGGGGGGGGGGTGCACCAACTGTAATGTCCATTTCACTGTGACTGGTCACCTTGGAGCTCTTAAACAAATTGTGTATGTCATTTATAAATAAATACAGAAGAAGAGGAAGCAGCATTCATTAAGATCATAGAGTGGAAGGCATGGCTATAGAGACACCTGTAAACGGGTGCCCACCATTGTTTCTCAAATTCCTTTTCCCGTTGAGATCTTCCAGCTTCATTACGGAGCTTGGAGTTCATGAATTCCCAGGACTTGGAGAAGGCTTGTATTAAAAACATGTATAAAAAGAAAAACATTAATACTTCAGAACTTGTTATCTGGATGAGCTAAGGGTATAAAATATCTATGTTAGCTTTAATGTAGATCATGCTGGGAAGACTGTATAGAAGCTAGTCAATTTCTGTGGTGCAGTGCAAGCGGTTTTCAGTTATATTTAAAGGAATGCTTGGCATAGGAATGTTTGAAGTATCATGGTAAGTAGTATAACTTGTTGACCACTCTGAACGATGAGTCTTTGGAAAGATAAAGGTCACTAAATGCGGATCACTGAGCAGTGTACGGTCAGCATACCAAGTCTGTTTGGTGAATTATTATTTAGTTATTATTCTTTGTTGATTGAGGTTAATCAGCTTTACACCTTTGGGTGAGGGAGGCAGACCAAGGTACAAAGCACTGGAGACTTGTGTTTAAGTTTGGGCGAGAACTGAGAAGATAGTGCAGTTTTATGATAACATACTGTATAGAGGGATAAGAGCAAGGAGTGTTTGAATCCCAGCTTGGCCATCAGAATAAAGAACTGATGTGCATTTCTCTGAATGAGTCAGAGTAAGAGGTTTAGATAAGTCATTTGAACTGTTGTCTCTGTAGTCTGTTGTGTAATAGGTATGTTCAAATGGCAGTTGATGATCCTTTGGCCATTGCCGCCGCAGTGTTAAATTCGTAGGTAAGAAGTACAGGAAGAAAACTATTGGCAATAATTAACCTTCAGCAGTAAGAATACTTCAGATTACAATCAATGTATGATTGCATAGTGTGTGTGTGTTTGCAGATGCTAGCAGGGGAAGCTCATACACTGTGTATAACACATAGTATTGAGAGGATCTGGGCTTGCATTCCTCTATGCTGTCAGCAAAAAGATGGGTGGATTTTGCATTGTAGACATGAACAGGGTTCTCTTCTGTTACACTTGTATTTATTTATCCTGTTTTACTGTCAGGCCAGCAGTGACCATTTCAGAATCTGGAAAGGAAAAGCAACAGCTTATTTGATGTAGAGAAGGGGATTGACGCACACTCCAGCAATGGGAATATTCTGGTTCTTCAGTGAAGCTCTCTAAAGATCACAGGCCGGCTAACTGATGAAGAATTGACAGGGCAGGGCGGGGCGGGGGCTAATAGCAACTGGCTGCTTCGGCTGAATCTCTTCAAAGACATTGTGGAAATTGTATCATATTGTATTTATTTCATTTAATTTTTTTTAAGATATTTTTTCTTTTAAGGGATGTATATATTGACATTAAAGATCATTATTGAAGTCGTGCTTCCAGCCTCCCTCTTTGTTGTGTATGTCCGTGTTTATTACAGTGCTCCCTTGTTTGAAAGGTCCTGGTATGGCAGTGGCTCCTAAGCCATTCCTCTAGATATCACAACACAAATAACACAGTCCCTGACAAGAGTATTAACAAAGGAGGCACTCTGTGTTTGTGTTCCAGGATTCTGGGCATGAACTCCTTTATTACTGATGTAATTGTGGTTTATGACTTGCATCGGCATATTAAAAGAAAAAGGAAAGTATCATTTTAATGTGGTGGAACATTTATATCTAAGCTGGGACTTGAAGTATTGGAATCAGCTGTGATTTGTTGCTAGTCCTAATAGCTGGTTACATAAAGGATCTTAAATCTCCTTTAAGGGAAGCATAGTACAGTACGCTTAAGCAGGAAATGAGGGCATTAGCCAAAATGTTTGTATTTATCTTTTAACCTGAAATGGTAGTTCAGAGATTTAATGAAATAATCAACACCTCTTACCTTCTAAATATTATGTTTGAGAAAATACCTGTTTTGTCTCTTGCATTCTTCTTTTCAATGCCATAGAAGACTGTATTTAAAGAACGATTTTATGAGCTTTAAAGAAGGAAAAAAACACCAACGAGGATTCGGTAATGAGTCCCCTTGTGTGAGGGCTCCAGTCCCTCTGAACACCCAGGCATTAATGCTAATTCCCTGCCTTGCTGGGTTCTGCTCTTGGCACTGGCTAGTGCAGATTCTCTCTATCCTCCAGCATGTCTGGTAGCTTCCAGCCCAGAAGCTCAGGCAGCCACTACGAGGAGCTGCTGGCCACAGAACACCCCCATCATGAAAGGGGTGTGACTCCAGCAGATAGCCAACAAGATCATCCATGGGCAGACCACGCCTCCTGCTCTCACACTCATCTGTGACAACCCTATGCTGTGCTCCTGTAACACAATGATCATTCAATATTGATGCTCTTTTCCCATTAATTAAATGAAGCACTTGATAGCAGCTGTCCTCTTGGCTCTCACTCGATCAAGTATCCTGGTTCCCATTTGTGGACCCAGCACATGGTGAGTTTGCTGGCAAGTTTCAGGTTGGCATGCCTTCTGATATTTTCACCATCTGTTAATTATTTAACTGTTGAATTGTTCTATTTAAAATAATTTAACATTTAATTAAAATGAACTGCATCTTTTCAACATCTTGACACTGTCAAGTTAAAATTTGATGCAGCTACCCTTAACAGTAGGCAATTTCAAAATGTTAAACTTTGTTGCCTTTTAAGTACTGACATGGTTTAAAATGGGGAAAACCAGGTTTAGATTTTCTTGAATGAAATAAACCATTAACCAGGGGTCAAAAATTGTCCTGCCACCACAAAACCAAGCCTTTAGATACTGCAAACATGTCTTCTAATTTAAACAGACTCCTGTCATAGCAGATGAATTAAGTGAAAAAAGCTTACATGCCGAATCTTGTTCATATCCTTGCTGTACCAGCTGAGATGGTTATCAAATACAACACTGTGTTGCCTCATTATTAAAAGGCCTTTTATATAACAGAACAGCTTGTAAGATGCTATGCTCATGGCTCCCATTTGTAAATTCATTAGCAATTGTGTTCTCATTATAAGGCAGAACACAAGTGGCACAATTCTCTTAGATACGGCTCCTGACTACAAGAGTTTTTAAAAAGGGAACACTGTTTGAAATCCTGTTGTTAGTAGTTGTACTCTTGTTTTAATTACTATGTTCTGGCACAAGGTACGAGTGAGCACTTGATTTAAAAGAAGGATCATTTATAATAACTCAATTGTACGATACTGAAGAATCTCAGTAAAATATTTTACAAACATTCTGCAGCAATGCACAGCTGAAACACCACGTCACTAAAACACATATAAAATTCAATTTAATTTTTCAGTGGTTGTCCCCCAGCACTGAAATTCTGAGTCTGCTTTCACGTGGATTAAGTTGTCAGACAAAAGAACTGGGAGTCTATTTAGACAATTTCTGTCTGTTTTATCCTGAGCTTACCTTCCCCTTTTTCCCTTGACGTTTTAAACAGGCACACAATCCCAAAGCATGGGGTTTCTAAGAAAGGTATGACATGTCAATCTATCCCAAACTCAAACTCTCAATGGGACAGACTGAAAACTGAAAAGGTTAATAATGAACCTGTCAAAATAAGCATTGGTACACAAAATTCTTCTTTCATGTAAACGTTTACACGAAGAATCAAGACAGTATTGCATCAACCCCTGTAAGTCAACAACAAATAAACATGCAAATTACAGCACACTGTTTACTGTATTATCCTGATTCATATATCCAGAACATTTCAACATGGTATAACCAACTTACTCACCAGTAACTCCAGTCAGGCTTTTTTCCTCCTAAATTGATACCAGTTGTATGAGTGATAAATATAATGAAGGTGATGATAATAATTTTTTACATTTTATATCATTGGCCTGCACCTAATTTGTGTCGCAAGCATATTATATCACAAACATTTAACCTTAAATACATCTCTTTCTTTAAAAAAAGCTTACACCATGTAACAGATTCTTATTAATAAAAATAACTTAAACAAATAACTTAAATACATTTTTCTGTACTAGGCAACAGGGGCCACAAGCACACAGCCACTGGCAATCTCAGTCCATTAAATGCAGCTGTGACAGATATTTGACACTTGCATACACTTTGAACTATGGCTTTCTTTATGCAACAATAGTGTATGTATAACAAGCAATAAATAACACACATTAAGACCAGAATAATCACTTGCCATACTGGGCAAGCCCATTCCATTGTAGAATTGATAGTGCTGCATGTAGAATATGAATATTGGGTTTGCTTAAGACAGCCCTTACTATACAGAGTCTCACGTAGAGGCAGACTGCATCCAAAAACACAGAGTTGCTCAATATGTTATTTCCAGTTTTATGTCTCTATTCAGTCAATCTATCAATTGTAGTAGGAGGACTCTCCTTAGATTTAAAGCACATATCTACAACATGAGGGAGTTTGTACTTTCATTGCAAATGCTTTCATTTTCACCAATGGATGGCTCTTTGGTAGCAATTCAGTCACAGTCATGTTATGCTTGAACCTAAAACAGAATTCCTTAGTTTGTTTAATACATTCTTTCATAGTTCAGTGCACTGTCCTTAGGTCACAGTCCAGCTTGTTTCCAAGGAGTGGAATTATTTGCCTTTTAGAGTACCTAGCAGGTTTAATTGAGTCATGGTATAGTTTAGCTGCTGAAAACGTGTTTAACCACTAGAGGGCACTAGCGTACTACAGACGCGCTCACTGTGAGGCATCACAGCACATTGCTTGATATTGTTGTCAATTAAATGCACAGGCTATTCAAACTGAGTTGAATGCCTAGTTTGCATGCAACAGAATTTTTTTTATCCAAATTCTATCCCTAGTTAAGTGCACTGATGTTAAAACCTTGTGGATCTGACATGCTCAGCGATATTAAGAAACAGCTGATTGTGATATTACTGCTCTGAAAAAAAACTAGAGAGGGGCGATGCTCATTAAATATTGCTGTGCCACCAAACCCGGGAGGGTCTTGCATTTGCAGATGACACCAGGGTAAGATTGAAAACCAGAGAACCACACACTGGCCTCTCCCTTGATGGTTCATTTTGTTGTTATGGGCAACTACAATAAGGTCTATAGAAGAAGGTCATTCTCAATTATGGGAGAGCCATTAAATCACGTGGGGTGTGACTCTGGGAGACACAGCAACAGGCTGTTTAATTTAATTGGTGCTCTATAGTACACTGAGCATTACAATAGGGGGTAGTTAATCACAGCAATATAGAGGTTAAGAGCCTTTTTTATTTAGAATGGAAGGTGATGGGCATGCCAGCTTCTGTGGTTTCTCAGATGAGCCTTTCAACCAATACAGTGGAGGCTGTAAGAGAAAAAGATGAAAAAATGCACCTCATTATTTTGCTCAAATTATTTTTAAAAGAGCTAAAATAAGCTTTCTCCTTTCAATTGAATGACAGAAAACATACTTTGAGAATAGACCCCCACAATATAGTATAAAGTTACAAGAAATAAACTGTTCTGTATAAATATAGAATGATTGACAGGTGCTGTTGATTTAATGCAATCGAAGCTGGCAATTTAAAGGAACTGTTATTGTGTAATCAGCTACCCAATAAATAGTCGTCTTGTAAATAAGCAAATACCTAATTTAATACTACAAGAAATACACATTTACAACTATTAAATTTAATGAATCAGTTATTCAGTATGATAAATCTTGTATCTCATACGCGTGTCATCAAGAGCTGCAGGGGATGGCAAGTTACAAACATGAAGCTTACCAGATAGGACATAAAACTGGCAGACTTGATTTAAATGGAAGGATTCGTTGCTTTAGCTGCAGGAGCTGCATCGGCCAGGCTGGACGCTGCATGTTTGCTCTCTTGCTGGGCTGCTGCTGGTGGCTGGCAGCTGTGTGGATTTCAGTAGAGGCAGTGGGTTTGATCCACAAAGATGCATCAGTACAGACTGTGAGAGCCACAGCTGGTTTAGCTGAAGCTGCATCTGTCGGTCGTGCTGGAGTCCTTGTGATAGGATGGTTTGGTTATGGGCATATCGATCCCTATCTTGGGAACTGCAGGGATTTCAGAAGGGGCCATGGAAAGGTTTGGAGGAGATCCAGCAATGCCTGAGATGGAGGGAGGCCCCCTCGCCCGCCCCCCCCGAACCTATGGGAGGAAACTTTATGCCGTTCATACTGCAGATAGAAGCCGTGGGTGCTCCAGCTAAATCTGGACTCTTGATTTCCTCAGGTATGTTCTCCGAATGGTTATTCTTGCTCTGGTTTACGCTTTTCCCGTTGTTAAGAAGAGCGGGCTGCATGGGCTGAGGCTGGGTTGACCCAGGTGGTTTGTTTTGTTTCCGGTGTGCACAGCTCAGGTTAGAAGTGGGAAAAGAAGATTTCCTTTCCGCTCTTTTGCATAGCAGCTTTCTGACAAGTCCTGTGCGGTTTTGCTGTTGAACATTTCTTTTTTCAGACTGTTTTTAATTTTGAATATCAGTTTACTTCCTGTGTTACAGTTTAATGGACCCCAACTTGAGCTTCGCACTTGTGTTCCTTCCTGAAGCTATGTGGGGTCGTGTGCACAGGAAGTGATATGTAGAAAAAAAAAAGACAACTAACTTTCTGCAAGCTAACGTATTGTAGCAAACTGCACCTCAATTACAGTTAAAATATTATTATGTTATGTTATGCGATATTGAATGTATTTAAGAGTTTTGTTTCTCACATTCATTTCTGAGAGCCTAGATCGTTACTTCTTGCCTGGGCAGACAGGTCTGGAGAGCACATGAAAAGGGACTCTCTACCATGACTTAACCACAGTAGAACAGGATTCAACATCTAAACCAACACAAGCAACGCATGTGAGAAGCACCTGCTGGTAATCGGCACTGGTAGAATGCAGGTTTAGTGTAACGCTCAAAATCACAATGACACTATCTTACCTTGTACGTACGACACACTTTTTGGACTTCTGGAAATAAAAGCAAAACTTTCATTGTTAATTGTAGTTAAGCAAAGACACAAACCAAAAAGTTTTCAGTTTGTGGTCTGGTTAGGTTTGCTTTTTTCTCATGTGCTACCATCATTGTCTGTGCTTTCACATGTTATATACTGTGTGCTCACCTTGTTGTATGTACAACAGATTGCTTTTATTATTTAATAGTGCGAGACATCCATAAAAAACGAAAGAGGCACTGTAACTTTAATGAACAAAGCCCTTGTTAGTGAAATGTTATATATTTCAACCCAGCCCATTGACTTTTAAGACTGCTGTTTTTCTGCCATCTGGTGGTTATGTTTAAAATTACACATGCCTGTTCCAGCTTCAGTCAACATGAGCACCTGAAGTTCAAATTTTAGGGAACATCCTAAATCGGCATAATATATGATACTGACTTATGGGAGCCATCAAATGATAGTACCTCTGATGACTATGCATAGACACATTAATACTAACAAAGCAATATACTCACTCTGAATCCACCATTGCCACAAGCTGCATTCATTCAGACCTGTCATTGTTTCCTAACACTGCAATTAATTTAGCAGATGACATCATAAAGACAGTGACAGACAGACAGACAGTCAGCAAAGACCACGGTGACAATAGACTGATGCATTGCATCCTTTTGCTGAGCCATTTTATGTAAAAACAATCACTCACATGCTTTGGAATACTGATTCCAAAGACAATGCCATGATTTAAACTGCAGTGCCCCAGTGTCTTCTTTACCGTTACACTAAAATATAATTCAGTTTGTTTACCGCATTATACCATAGTGTTTAGGAGCAACTTGGAAGTAGTTTAAAATATGAGAAACTATCTAATGTATTCTTGTATATAATTAATATTAGTATGCTCCCAGTACTACCGTCCACAGTGGAATTTTAAACACCAAGAACGGTATAATATAGGAGTCCTGAAAATAGCTAATAGATACATATTTAATTTGTCTCATATTTATCGTGTGATGAGTTCAGGTCCTCATATGGTATCCCTTTAAAAAACAAACAAACATACTGCTGTTTTTAGTTCTTAGTTCTGTTTAATTTTACAGCTAAGTTTTTAAAACACGTGCTACTGGAGAAGACGTCTGGTCTGGATGCCTGGCTGTCACTGATTTCAGGGACAGGGACTTCATTTCCAAGGAGGCACGGGGAAAATTAACATCCCTCCAACACACAGAAAACAGGATCTCTTAGTATCAGCTACCTCAACTTTTTCTTCCTCCTTTTCTTCTTCCTGGACCTGTATATATATATATATATATATATATATATATATATATATATATATATATATATATATATATATATATATATATTATATATATATATTGAGATAATTTATTTCACCTTTTTTAAATCTAATTATTAAGCCTGTTTTTATGCTTCAATTGACTGCAAAGAAACATCTCAAAAGTACTTAACTGTACAACATTAGAGGTCCTGCAGCACTCCCAGTGCCATCAATCAATTTGTTTTGTTCAATTCCACGCACAAACATGTCATTATTTAATGCTTACTGTAGTTCTCTGTAGTTTAGCTATCTGCAACTATATCCAAAACTATAAAATCACTCATAGATCTATTATGAGAAGCGCAAAAGGCAACAACAGGAGAAAAAAAACAATATAAAGCTACTTAGCTGTAGGAAGGGGCTGTTAAAGTATTGTTCTGAGTAGTTTCTTTCGAGTTTCATTTTGTTAAAATGATCTTTCAGTTCTAGAGGTGAAGACTCTCTGTGAAACAATCACACATGATATTAATTATCAATGCACGCCTATCGGCTGATGCAGGCTCCGCCTCTGCTCACCACTTTGTAGTATGGTGTTCACATCTAAGACAGAAATGAACAGGATTGCTCAGCAAACTGCATCTTACTGATTGAGTGGCTGCTGTATCAACCATGGCTGACTTATAGTTCTGCTAGACCATATTTCACACTATTCCCTGTCTAGCCTCCAAATTGCTGCCCTTGTTCATCGATCTGAACCTTAATCCTACTCCTTCTGCACAGTGTTTTGTTACAACCAGTAAATGTAAATACCTCCCGTAGATTAAACCATTTTCATCTTCATTGGCTAATTTGGCCAAAATGTTTGTAAAAAGTATATAATCTGTACTAATAAGCGAGATAGGTCTATAATCAATTATTTTTAGGCCCACCTGGAGATATACTATAGGCATAATTTAGTGAGACCAAACAGACCTGGGCAATTTGATTGGCTGAACCTTTCACATTCCTTCCCTGCAATGTAGTCAAACATCCCACATTCCCTGTTGCCGGGAATATTCATCGCAAAGGTCTTTAGGGATCCTCGTCCCCTGCATTTATGTCTTCGATTATGTAATTTTTTTTGCGTTACCCACTTATAAACACCTTTACATGTTTATTTCCAGTTTTACATCAATAACATTTTTTGTTTCCTTTTAACAAAAGTCGTGTTCTCTGGGCACAGTGAACCATATGAAGCACATCACTCACACCATGCACACAGCCTGCCTGCACACACATACATACATTGTTCACTGTTGATCTGTGAATAGGGAGTTACTTCTGTAAAGAGGAAGTCCTCAGTATTGAGAGTCTCAGGTATGTCACAATGCAACGATCCCTTCTCTCCTTCTTGATCTACTAGGATCTCCTCTCCCCAGCTCTATGCTGTCACATCCTCAAGTTCTGGTACCAGAAGTGTTTGTGGGCTTTCCTTCCCACTACAAAGCAGTCAAATTTACATTGTTATACAAAAAACTAAAATAAACAGCTTTATTTTCTTGCACGTTTCTCAAAAATACTTCAGTTGTTACCTTTTATCATCATGTTTATAATTTCTTATCAGTATGACAGCACGAGTATTTACAATAAAAGTGCATTTCTAAAATAGTCAATAATGTTGTTTACTTCCAGACCAGTTTCATGAATATCAAGCTTTTTTTTAAATTCTTTAAAACAAAATATGAATAACTCATGAGCTTTATGAATAAGTCCCTTTATGTTGTTTTTATAGTATTTTGTTTTACACCTTGTAAATACAGTGGAATGTTAATTGTAATATTTTCATTTTATACCTATAAACCAATATTCTGATCCATTATAACTGTGCTATTACAGTGTATCGAGTGGGAAGCATGAGTACAAAACCTTGCATCTGGTACTGTACTTACTCATTCAGCTCAGTCATTTTACTTTTCTGATTCTGGCAGATGGTTAACTGATTTTGTTTTCCATCCTTAATTCTGACATCACACAATTGTTTTGTGATGTCATCGTAGAAAGAAAAACAGTGTGCTTTTTTATTAGTACTGATGATACATAAGTAGGCCTATATATTATAAGCTGCTTGCTTTGCAGACAAAGTGTTGTATGTCACAGAATTTTCTGATGTTGAATTCTGATAAAACGGAGGTCATGCTTGTGCGTTCACAGCACCAATTAAAAAATGTTGATTTGTATAAAATAGAGCTTAGCAGCCTTTCCTCAGAACTAAAACTTGAAGTAAGAAATTTAGGGGGCATTTTTGATCCTGTTCTATCATTTGAGTCCCATATTGAGAAATATAGCTAAACTTAGATCTAGTATTTCTGTATCTGATGCTGAGAGGCTAATGCATGCCTTTGTTTCATCAAGAATAGACTATTGTAATGAACTTTTTTCTGGGATTCCAAAGTATTTGGTGTTTCGCTTGCATCTTATTCAGAATGCTGTTGCAAGAACTGTTGCAAGAACTAAAACCAGAAAAGGTGAACATATTACTCTTGTCTTAGTCTCCTTACACTGGCTTCCTGTGCAGTTTTGAATTGATTTTAAGATTGTATTTTTAACTTATAAAGCCCTTAATGGATTAGTACCCTATTATTTACATGAGCTGCTGATCCCATACATTCCTAAGAAGAATCTTAGATCTCAGGATGCAGGGCTCTTGGTTATTCCAAGGGTAAATACTAATAATATGGGAGGAAGGTCCTTTTCTTATAAGGCTCCTACATTATGGAACATTCTGCCTTTTTTTTGTCAGAGAAGTTAGGAGTCTTGCTGTTTTTAAGTCAAGATTCAAGACTTATTTATATACACAGGTCTTTTTATTATAGTCTTTATTATTACTGTGTTTTTAAAAATATATATGATTGGAAACGTATTTACTTTTATTTGAAATAGCCTTTTTATTATCTTTATGCTATTTTAATGTTTTATTATGCTGTGTGTGTTATGTTTTCTGTAAAGCACCTTGGGATCTTTGATGTAAGATGCTATATAAATGAAATAAATAAAATAAATATAATACATAGTATAATAGACCCTGATATTGATGTTATATAGAGATCTGAAATTTTGTTTTACATCCTTAATTCTGACATCACACAATTGTTTTGTGATGTCATCGTAGAAAGAAAAACAGTGTGCTTTTTATTAGTACTGATGAATCATAAAACAGTAAATATTATATATAATAAATAGTATAAGATGCCCTGATATTGATGTTATATAGCTGTCTGAAATGCATTGTATCAAATGGAAATTACATAACATCAGTCAGGTATAGTGTTTAATTATTCCTATTTAACTTTTATTGGTGGGTTTATGAAAGTAGCCATCACCATCTGGCTAAAGGTGCAGCACTGTTTCTTTGACTTGATCAGCAAAGATGCTTAGGCAAACTAAGGCATTCGCTTGTACTTCCAGAGTCATCAAAGGTACACCAGGAGAACATACCCTTCTTCAGAGCAATGCCAAAACAACTTGGTAGAAAAACCCTAACAAAGTGGCCAGACAGCATACGTAGGACCACCATAGTGTTAACTCTTGAGATTGAAGACCCGCAACAAGACAAAAGCAATAGGTTTCCAGCACGAGAGAAGAAGGGACAGTTATAATTTTGTTATTGCTCAAAAAAATGTTGAGGAAATTCATTTTAAATCATACTCATTATTGCTTTAATAAAGAATATAGTGATTTAGCATAATGTATCCCCCAAAAACAGCGTCATAGCATCTGCACTGTTTAGGGTTAAGCTTTAACAGCAAATGTAACTTGGTTTTTGAAAAATACATTATTAATAAACAAAAGTTGATCAAACATCCTCCTGTTGTCAATTCAATATACACTAGAGCCTGCACAGCAGGTTTGACGTCACTGTGGAGAAGTAAACATCTTTTAATTAGATTGCTACAATGTTCTTTGTTTTGTACTCATTAAGTAGTTTTTTTAAACAATCAAGCTCCCCAAACCTGTACTATTTCCAGAAGTCACTTTTAGGGTGAATTCATGCTCAGGTGTGAATTTATTTAGTTTAATTAACCGCTAGCCCCAGAAGTAAGGCAATTAGTGTGCAGCACTTAATGAAGTCATTAGCTGTCAGATTAACTTTCCGAAAGGCTTGTCACTAGTACAGGAACAGGCACAACACTTGGCTAATAAAACTAGCAGAATTAATGGACTGAGCAGCATAGATAATGAGTTAATGTGGAACATATAGGACAGAGACAGATCAACCTGCACTCTTGAATAAAGATATCATTGAGGTAGTCATTTAGTTAAAAAAGAAAAAAAAAAATCTCCTTGGCATTTTAAGTGTTGCCTTTTCTCTCGCTATTAGGCATTTGTCAGGCCTTAAGTGGGGAACATTCCGTTTGTTTTTGGCCCACGGCCTTTTACTGCAGTAAGAAACCGTTGACGCGTTTTCAAATTGGTTCTATACACATTTCCGTTTATGCTCTGTACTGTTGTTCTACAATCCTTCCTCAGCTTCTCATTTCATGGGTCAGACACAATTTTGCTACATACCCAGAAAAGGTGAGAGGTTGTGAGTGACCTACTCATAGCTGCTAGCCACACAAGCAGATGCAAAAAAAAAAAAAAAAAAAAAAAAAAAAAAAAAGGCCAGTTGAGTTTTTCTTTGCTATGCTTATGGCACCAAAAGCAATACTGCTACTGAGAAATACACAAGTAGTAAAACTTGAACTGAGCATTAGTATTAGTGGTACTACCTTACCATCTTGGGTACTATTTAACAGACCTTAATGGCTGTGGTTATTGATGAATACTGTGCAAACTCATCCCTTGCTCATTACTCAGTTTACAGTAGCTGTCTCCTGTGCTGTACCTATCCCTTCATGATAACATAACTGCAATTGCTTTGATCGTGCCATACATTAATCAACTGTCAAATGACAGCACACAGACACAGATTCCCCTGCCTAAGTTGTGAGACACTTGAGTCACATTAGAGAAGATCCCATGCTTCTGGCGACTTTCATTTGTATAATATGTGAGGGATTCTTCTTGTTAGAACAAATGTGGCATTTCATCTGTCCATTAGGGGTATATTGTTCTGGGGGGGGTTAGGTTTATGGTTACACTCTGGTGTACCAGATGTATTTGGGGGTTAGACGTGACTGCTATAGCTCTATTGAAGCCACAGCACTAAGTAGATCTTTAACTGCTTTCAGGGCGGGATGAATATGCTTCCATAGTAAAGACTGCCAATGGATCCCCTTGTCTCATGATTCCCAGCTGTTGCTGCTATTGTGTTCATAGTTCAGGAATTACTATTGGATATATATATATATGGAGTATATAATATATATATATATATATATATATATATATAGGTATACATGTTATATATATATATAAACAGGTTTCCAAAGGTGCACCATATTATTCTTCCATGTGGTGACTGCACATCAACAATTTAGAAGAAGTTGTTTGAGATATACAAAAGCTACCCAAATTTGGTTTATTGCTAATAGAACGCAGGACATATATCTGAAATAATATCAAAAATATGAGGGCAAGCAAGGTTTAAATTGGACACAGGCGCATATCATCATTTCTTCATGCATGTTACATTCCTCCCAAGTAGATGGAACATTCTGGCATGCTGAAAATGATGCTGGTTGACACTCCTTATTCATTTTAGTCGCATATAAATATTTTTGACACTTTTGAATTGTGTACAATACCCTCAAAATTGGGCTTGTGTTTTACTGTCTGCCCACAGAGTAATAAGAGCCTTGGGTTCTTTACAATGCCTTGAAAAGCTCACTTCCAATTAGTTATGTTCCCCAAACAGCGCTATATTAAAACAATGTATATTATAACAGGCATTTTGTATGCATATGGAATGTGGTTTCGGGAACTGTCGAATGTCTGGCAGCACTGTAGTTCTGGTTGCCGCTTGACTTTTTGCATTTCGTAACTCTACAAACAATGTACTGCTCCCAACTTTAATCCAATCCAGCAGATATATACAGCCAACCCAACTGAGAGACACGAAGACCAAAGCTAAACTGATCAAGGGCTACTGTTGCCTTAGCATGTGGGTCGGTTTGAGAGCTCACTGGTTTTCATACTCATATTTGTTTCTTTATGTATAATTAAATTGGCCCATCTAGGTTTCATTAAATTATTAAGGAACGGGTTGGCGAAAGAGCCACAGCTGAGGATGCCTGCTGCTGAAAAGGATTTTACTGAAGCTCAAACCTTCCACACAGCTGAGCTATTCAGCCTGCTACCTGTCACACCTAATCCTTCAGCTACAGAAATACATCACTGTACTCAACATCATCGCATAGCACTTAAACTATCAAACTGCTTAAATACGCTTCTCCTACTGCAGTGTTCGAAACACTGAGCTTCTAGAATGCTACATCCCAACACAGTCCTGTGTAATGCACTGACCTTAAATAAAGCAATTAGTAAGGTGTTTCAAGGTAACCATATTAAATAAATCTTTTAAAAACATGTCTATAGAAAAGAAAAGAAACCTCAACAGCATATCCCATGCTGCATCAGTCAATTGCTGTGA
Organism: Polyodon spathula; assembly: GCF_017654505.1. Taxonomy (NCBI): domain Eukaryota; kingdom Metazoa; phylum Chordata; class Actinopteri; order Acipenseriformes; family Polyodontidae; genus Polyodon; species Polyodon spathula. Next base: position 52,675,159 of record NC_054540.1, on the reverse strand, counting down.
TCACATATTTAATCTACTGTTAGTGTACTGGATTTCTGGCAGTTATATACACACACTAGGTTTCTTATAATAAATACCTTAACTCCTGAGTAATTCGGAGCTTTGACTTGTGTCTCATTCCTAACTGCTGCCATGTGTTTGATATTATCGGTAGGGGCCTAATATACTGTAAGGCATGAACGAATGGAAAAATAACCAAAACAGACTGATGGGGTTTCAAAACCTTATAACAAAGTACAGATATTATGGCTCCAGCTCAAACGGAAAACACAGTTTTTATGTGTTTTGCCAAGGATGGTCTAGTGATTGTACTTGGACTTCTACTTTGAAATACTTATTCCCCCAATGCCAAGATGGAAATACACCTCCCCCTGGTGGTTAGAGTTGTGAACTTAAAAAAAATAAAAAAAATAAAAAAAAGTCACATCATGTTTGGAGCCAACCCTTCTGAAAGAACATGACCACTAGATCATTCCTTGGTGCACTGTGCACTGTTCCATTACCAATAGCAGAAATCTAAACAGAAAGTATGTTGGCTATACAACAGATTGAAGATTGAGTCTATGTTACAGTATATATCTCGTCTTTAGCCAGTAGTGAAGTACATTTACTTTAACACATTATAACTTTACACCACATACTGTTTCTAATGCACCAATTTAATAGATGGCCAGACTGTCCACAGCTCTAAAAGCCAGAACAAGAAGATGAAACATTATTGAGGGATGTGTAAAAAAGAAAGAAAGCTCACTGTTAAAAATCAAATCATTCATTACTTTAAAATTATCTTTGTAGGACAAATATTGCTAAATCCCTGACACGGAGAGTGCATTCCTGGTATTTTACCCCATTATTGGATATGCTTTAATGAAATCCAACATTTATTTAATTTGCCCTGTTTATATAACAGCAGCTTAACCTTATAAAACCCATGCTTCTTTTTTTAATCATATATACATATTAAGATGTGGTTTTGCATTTTAAAGCAATTTCATTTTTACATCTTCTTCAACATGTAAATTAAATCACTGGAAAATTGTACAGATAATTGTGCACACCTGTTTATAAAAACACTTAGTGAGGGTCTCGAAAGAGATGAGCTCTTCAAAGCAGTACGGTTACAGAAACCATGTATTAAGTGGACCCAGCAAAGTGTCTTTTTTTTTTTTTTGGCACAAATGATACCCCAGCTAGACCATGCTCTTCAAGCCTCATGCATTTTTAAATGTAGTTTTTGTGCACTTTTGACTTTCTCATGGGTGTCGTGCATTTCGCTTTCAACATTGTGTAAAATCAATACATTTTCAAATATGTGCATTATTTGATTTTAAATGAAAGGTTGCAGGTGTTCAATTTTTAAAAGGTCTATTGAATCTATCGGTTTCACTACTTCTGCGTGTTCTTTCATGCTTGTGGTAGAGGACTGCGTTTTCATTTACAGCTCAGCACCCTTAGAAACGATGTGCTTTTTAATTAAAACGCCTCTCTTATTTGTGTTCTGTAGTTTTCAGAGCTATTGTTATGAGCAAAAATACAAAGTGGTGGAGGATAACCACAGTTTGAATAAAGAGTGCTTGGGAACAAATCTTAATCACAGCTTCCTTTTTACATTATAAAAGTGAAAATGTTAACAAAGGTATCTATCACCATTTATATGAATCCACATTCAAACAAAATCTTCAGAAACTGATACATATCCAAAGATCTGTGTTTCTAAAGTGTTTGTCTTTTATTTTAAAGCATTATCATCGCTGAAGAGCAATATCCTTGCTCACAGTGAATACAAATAGGGGAGTGGTCTATATCCATATTAAAATGGTGTAAATGTTATTCATTTATTATGCAAAAATAAATTAGTACAATTATGAACCCATCTCCCTGCAACACAAACGGGAGACAGCACAGTGTGAGGCAATCTTGTGGTCCTATTTTGAAATGCTATTACTGGTCCATCTGTTAGTTAGAAAAATAAATAAATAAATAAAAATAAACTTCTCCAGTTGACCTTCTAGAAGGTAAATAATGCCATTACAGGTACGTGTCCTATTGCTAGAAAATGTTCCTGCTGGAAATGTGTTGCACGATTTACTGTTAAATGTTAACAGCCTCACGTATTTCACTTGTGTCCCTGTGAATCATTCATTTCATTATTAGAGTGTTGTGTTGGAAATACAGTTAGAACATGAGGATGAAAGAGGAGGTGCTGCTGGGGCTGGTACTGCTATATGCCCCCCCCCCTCCCCTTCTCTCCCCTCCCCTCCCAAACAACAAACATGTTTATAGCTACTGCTACCAAAATTAAACTCAGTTATGTGCAGAGGTGCTGGAAAAAAAATTACAGTGGAGGTGCTGAAAGCCATTGAACAAAACTGTAACCCCTGAATATGTGTATATGTGTTTTATATGCTGCCGAACCCCAGCACCTCTACTATCAGCGCCCCTGATTATGTGATGTTTATATATTGCCACACCCCAGCACCCCTAGTTCCAGCACCCCCTGATTATGTGATGTTTATATACTGCCACACCCCAGCACCACTAGTTCCAGCGCCCCTGATTATGTGTGGTTTATACACTGCTGTACCCCTAGCACCCCTAGTTTCAGTGCCCATGATTATGTGTGGTTCATACACTGCCGTACCCCCAGCACCCCTAGTTCCAGTGCCCCTGATTATGTGTGGTTTATACACTGCCATACCCCTAATTCTAGCACCCCTGATTATGTGTGGTTTCTATATAGCCGTACCCCTAGCTCCAGCGCCCATGATTATGTGTGGTTTATATACTGCCATACCCCAGCACCCCTAGTTCCAGCACCCCCTGATTATGTGTGGTTTATATACTGCCGTACCCCCAGCACCCCTAGTTCCAGCGCCCGAGTGTGTGTTTTATTTCTCTTCCTTTCATTTGTAATTTCAACTCTTCTTACCAGAAAAGCTTTTTTATTGACATTTAATAATTGAACAGCTTTTATTAGCTTAAGACAGCGATTCTTAAGGAATGATATTATCAACCGATGTAGCATTAATTGTAATTATTAATCAGAGCTGCATTTTTATTTTTAAAAATGCATGCATTGAGGAATATTAGTATTCAAGGCATGCATGTAGATAATGAAGGCCTAACTGCTAATAAACTGCTTTCACTATACGTGTAATACAATGGTCCCCCCCCCCCCAAAAAAAATAAAATAAAACAAAACAAAACAAAAAATACTAGATTGCTCGCCCTATCATTAGTAAGTTGGTTTAATTATAGACAATAGTCTAAACATTATCGGCACAAAAATGTTGCTGAAAATGTTAGTGCTTGGATTATAAACTCTACATGTATACACCTTATGTGGTTCCATGATTCAAAACCATTCTAAATTTCATAATCAACACCAGCTGAAGCATGACATAATGTTGTCATCAAAATTGTATTTGTTTTTTAATTTTAGTAAAATAAATAAATACAGTACAATTTGTATTTACCACAACATGAAGTTTTATCTATAATACAAAGACCACTATAGCTTTCTAATGAATGTAGGCTACTTCAGAGCTTTGACGGCAACGCTGTACAAAATAAAATAAAGGGGAATATAATAATACAAGTTTATTTACTTTTTTTTCTCTGAAAGATCATGCATGTGTTCAGAGTGCATGCTGATAAACGACATGTTCTATATAGGCCTATAGCGACTCTACCTCTCAGTGGATGTCACTTTGATTAGCCTCTGAACACAATACATCCCAGACTAACCAGAGCTTAAAATATGTGTAGTAAAGCAGGCAATGCTATGGCTCCTTTTAAAAAAAAAAAAAAGGGAAGCATAATACATTCTTTTGGGTGGACAGCTATCATATTTGTAAGAAGGGATTATAGTTGTTTGTTTAATTGGACTTAAAATAAATAAACATACGTGTAATTTAACCGCATTTTCTCAAAACGACCTTCTGCTTCGATTCCCCCCAGTGCCTGCTAGTGTGATGGAAGCTGACAAACAATATTTTAAACACAGTTCCAATGCAAAGAACAGCCGACAGAATAACGCCGAAAACGGCCGTATACTACCGAAAAAAAAGCCGTGTTCTCTTCCCAGAAACAGAACATTTATTACAAAAGATTTTAATTCAGCTGTTTGTAAAACTAAAATAGTAATTTATCTGATTCTTCAATATCTGTGATATATAATGGAAGCCTACCGTCTGTCTTTGTAATCTGCTAAAAAGGTCAATGCTATGTCATTCTTATAAAAAAAAAAAAAAAGACTACAAAAAGAACGCGGTTTATGAAAAAAATTGCATTAAAATGCTTTCCTCAAAAATAAAAATAAAAAAATGAAATTTTAAAAGCAAAACGTCACTGTATTGACTTGAGAAGAAAGGTAAACACACGCATTTGCTCATAACCGGAAATATAAGCTTAAATTAGATTCGCCTATTTGTTATTGACATTAAAAATTTTAACGTTTTTAACTGATCAATTGTAATCTATGAAATACAGTAAATTTCAAAATGAATACTATAAATAGTATGTGGTTAACATAAAATGTGTTTCAAATGAGCCCCGATAACCTATCAGAGATCTTAAAGCTTTGAAAACAAAACAAACGGTTGATTTATTGGTCTAATCCCGTCTATTTCAAACACACACACACACACTACATCATGAGTGGATATGTATTCATCTAATAACCAAATCAGTTGGTGCGATTGGATAAAACAGAACAAATATAAACAATAAATTATTTAAATACACAGAAGAAGGAAAAAAAAAAAAAAAAAAAACCCTGAAATATATAGTACCAATGTTTTAGTCGTGTTTTGAATTCACGTCCGTTTCTGTCTTTCAATTCTACAGGATCATTTTAATGAGTTTACAATGTCTCACACATACACCTCAAGCCATAGGCTACTGAGCAAATTAATTTAAATAACCCTAAATTAAGCAAGTTAGCTTTGTTAAGCCTAAAGTATAGCCTAACCATATCCTATAAAAATAACACTGACTACGCCAAAATGGTTTCCTGAAAATTAACGTTTTACGCTTCAAAGTCATATTAATGCATTGTATTATAAGCATGGAAACGATTTTCTGTTACCGAGACGCATATACTCCTTAAAATATCGACTATAATATTAAGAGATGTAAGAAATCTTGTTCAACTCAACCAAAAATATATGTTGCTGTGATCTGATGCAGAAAGCTCCAAAAAGGTTTTCTTCTTTAAAAATAAATAAATAAATAAAACAAAAACAACAACTTATTTAAACCGAGACTTTTGACTTTCTCCACACAATAAATAGAAATCACTACAACCCGAACTAAAAATTGACAACCCAACATGTAACAACAAGTTTGCTTTTATTATTCCAACATACATTGTTATAACGGGTTTACATTTCCTTTCAAAAACATAATACAAGGTTTATACTGAAAATAAATAATCGCTGGGACTGCCATATGGTATTTGGAATTAAATTGCTGAAAACCTCAACTTTTTTTTTTTTTTTTTTTTTTTTTTTAAAGAAAATAGCGTTTATTTTACATCACTAAACTGCATGAATAAACTAAAGGGTCTTTGTTTAAATTAATAAATTCAAAAAAGTTCATTATACAAAACTGTACAATAGCAAATACGGGAGGAATATTAAAGAAACAAATCAATATCGGAACATTAAACGTTACAAAACTGTAGTTACTTAGTGTACAATAAAATAATGATATATAATGCAATACAAACCAATAATATTGGGAAGTATTTTACGGTCGTATCTATATATATATATATATATATATATATATATATATATATATATATATATATATATATATATATATATATTTGTTTGCATTAACAACAATGCTAAATTGTGATACACAGTAATATGGTCTAGGATAAAGTCTACAAGCCCAAACATTGTTATAATTATTATTATACTATATGCGTGAAGAACCATAAAATACGGCACAATTTATTTTCATTTTTTTGCTTGTTTGTGTTTGTTTGTTTGTTTTTTTTTAAATACTATATGTTTTTGGAATGATTAAGGTATAATTGTTTTTTTTTTTTTTTTAGGCCAAAAAAAAAAAACCCCAACCAACTTCAGGATACCAAGAAAACCCGGACAGGTGGTTGATAGTTGCAATGCACGGACGCGGGAATCAATAATTCTTTAAAGCTAGATACTAGCTCCAAGGTGTTTCACTGCAATGTATACTCCAATCTATAGCCTTTTTTTAAAGTGTCTTAAATCGTCACATCAAATACAAAACGTCACTCAGACCATGTTTGCGACCATATGGTGTACCGAATTATGATTTACAGAAATGTGAAAATGTAAAAAAAATCTGGTCCATGTTTATGATTGCAGTAAGGAGTCAGTGAACACATTTTGTACGTACTCTTCTCACTGGTGTGGACAAAAACAGTACAACACCTTTTACACTTACAGCAAAGCAGTATAAAAATAGAAAAGAAACAACTGCCCATAACATAACTGATTCACCTGATATATATGTTGTGAAAACCAAGGCGCTGTGAGGTTATTAATAGGCACACATCTGTATTTAAATCCTTGTAGTAGAAAAACAAAATAAACCTATTTTTATAATAACGGGCTCCGTTTATGAAAACAAAAACATTGTTTGCTGAAAGATATTGCCAAAATGCTTTAAAAAAAATGTTTGTGGCTTTTTTTTTTAATACTCCTACTAATTTATCAGCATTATACCACGAGAGAGAAAACAAAAACAAAAACAAAAAACAAAAACAAAACAAGAGCCATCAATCATAAAGCCTCTAGATTTCCGTTCTTCACAAAGAGTCTCGCGGGTTTGGATCCCGGTTCTGTGGTCAGAGATCACGGCACGAGGTGGTGTCTGTGTTAACGCTGTGAGAATATACATCGTGCGACTGTTGTTCTCCCGGTGGAGTCATTCTTTTCTCTTTTTGTCTTCTGTTACAAAACCAGACACGAACCACTTCTTTTTCTAACTGAAGGCTGTCTGCCAAAGAGGTGATCTCCAAGGCTGCAGGTTTGGGACATTTGAGAAAATGGGTCTCCAGCACCCCTTTGACGCTCACCTCAATCGATGTCCTTTTCTTTCGCTTCCTTCCCTGGGCTGCGATTTTATCAATACTACTCGGACTTCCCGTGGATGAGTCTGCCTCTTCTAGCCACTTGTTTAACAAGGGCTTCAGTTTGCACATGTTCTTAAAGCTGAGCTGCAAGGCTTCAAACCTGCAGATGGTAGTCTGGGAGAAGACATTGCCGTACAGAGTCCCCAGTGCAAGCCCAACATCTGCCTGCGTGAACCCCAGCTTGATTCGCCTTTGTTTGAATTGTTTCGCGAACTGTTCCAACTCATCCGAGGTCGGCGTCTCTTCGTCTGAATGGTCGTGACAGTGATGCGCTCCTAATTCTCCGTGGTCGGGGGTGTCTCTGAGCCCCGGGTGCAAGTTTTGGTTAGGCGCTGATGTTGGAGGTGGCGTTAGACCTCCATGATCCAACATACCATTGACAGTGAACCCTGTTTGCGCGTAGATGTTGATAGGTTGTCCGCCGTTGCTTATAGATGAGTTATGAGCCGCGGTTGCTCCCCACGCACCTGGATGATTGGTATGGGGCGAGTGATGGGCAACATGAGGAGACCTGTGATGGATGATAGCCCCCAGTTGGAGATCGTCCCTTCCAGGTTTAACGTCTTGCTGGTCTAAAGGGCTGGTCACTATCGACGTCCACGGGCTCCCTTCAGATAAGCTTGTCACCCACTGGTGCCCAAGAGGATGTCCATTGCTGGGGACTCCCTGTAGATAGTCACTTTGGAGAAGTTTCTGATGGTTCCTAAAAGGACTCCCTTGCTGCATGACCGAGGAATCTGCGTGAACCATAGAGTTGGAACTGAGAATGCTGTAGGGATTCGAGGCAGCTGTGGCCATGGCTGGTGTGGATCCCTTACTAGTTATAATGTGGCAAAGGGAACAGCTTCAGCCTTTGACATCTACCAGGCTAGGGAGCCAAATCAGCAACCAGTTAATAATTGGCACCCCTTGAAACCAACCAGAGCAGTCTTTGAACACACTGGTTTTTGTCACCGCCAATCGCAAAGCAGGAGGCTGGCTCTCCGATTCCAAATTGGGTTTGCCAGAGACCGAAGAGTTAAACTGACACAAAGCAGGAAGCGTAGCGGTCCGCAGGCTCCATTGGGTACTGCTGTGTAATTGACTGTCCGCGGTTCACAGATCTTATTAACTATTTCGTAACTTATTTAAGCACAGTTATTACCGCTAGTGTAATCCATTTCCCCTCTCTCGCTCCTAAGAAATGAATAATGTTTTGTGTCAGGTTACCATCCATGTTTCACTTACACAACGGGATGTGTTTCCTAAAGTCTGCATCACTCATGAGAACGTCAAAAATCACGGATTCTCCCATGTGCAAAATGCTGTGTTTCTGTCAACACTAGACTGTACACCCACCCGACATGCTGAATATATCCGGTCAGTTATCTGTTTGAATGTATTATTTTTAAGGGATTAGCATGCAAACGACAAGGCATAACACGTCGAAAAAGCACGTTTCGCCAAAAAATAAAATAAAACCACGATGCAAAAAAAGGGAAAGTAGAAAAATGTTAATTCAATTAAAAGAGTAAATAATCATAAAGTACAAAATACAAGTATATGAAAGTAAACAGTAGCCGGTAAACGTGAAACAGACACGTGCCTTTGCATTTGATGTACTAAAGCAAAATTAAAATAATGTTAACTTACAATAATAAAATAAAATCCCTATCTGGAAAATCCCAGTGTGGCCCATTAACTTATTTTGTTTTATGAGTAGAAAAAAAAAAAAAAAAAAAAAAAAAAAGATGGTCTGTTGCGGTAGAAAAGGCAGATTTAATTTCTCCCACCAATTATGTTGCACAAACCAAAATTCAATAAATGACATTGATAAGCCTTCTTCATCTTACATAACAAGATATCAAACCTACAACATTAAACAGGTCTTTGATGCCACACATCAACAACAAGATTCTTTGTGGTTCAGGTTTAAACTGCCCAAAGTTACGAGCACTTCTAATCTCGACAAGATGAAGAAAGACCTCTCTGCATATTTCAGGGGTTACCTAGCTGCGTAATTATATTTGCCATTAGAAGACTACATCACACTCCCCTTATTGGTTTGAAATTCCATTAAATATATTGCACGAGCGCCTAGGTTAAGCTTGATTTAAATTTGCATACATTTTCATACATTTAGCAGAAATAAAAGAAGGCTTGCAGCCACCACAAAGCCATTAAAGACCGCGGGTTGTCTGAAGGAGAATGATCAGATGAAAATCTTCAAGAAGCTCAAACATATTAACAGGTGAGCGTTCTAATAATTGAAATAGAGAAACGGTGTAGTTTGTTGGTGGTGTACACAGTACGCGGAGCAGCTGCTACCACGGTAAACTGCAGTCCCGGTCTACGTGGGGTGGCACAGCAATGAGAGATTCAATACAAAACAAGGCTGTAAGATGGCTGGGTGTTTTCTGTTAAATACGCGACAGTATTGGTTCTTCAGTGCTGACTGTGACAGCTTGTCATAGCCAAAATAATCGGTAGAATAGTGTATATAAATCTTTAAGTGATTTTAACAGTGTATGATTGTCTGTGTAAAGATTAATGTCTCTCTATTTTGAAATTATGGGCTTTTTTTTAAAATCCTTTAAAACGTGAACGTTACTGCTTATTACAATGAACACATCTGCACGTAAACTTTATTTTATTAGATACTGGAGGAAGGCCTCACCAATTCAGAAGAGATTTCCAGTCTTAGCAGCTGCATACACACCGAAAATTTGATGCCCCCCCCCCCCCCCCGCGGGGGGGGGGGGGGGGGGGGGGGGGGGCGGACTCGGGTGGGCGGGCTCGGCAATGGGGTGCCGGGCGGGGGCTTATTGAGGGGGGGGGGGGGGGGGGGGGCGGGCTCGGCAACTGTCTTTGTTATCATGCAAGAGAGGAAGAAAATAACAAAGATCAACTGAATAATTTATATATTTTGCATATAGTGTAACACAATTATTAATAATATATGATAACAATAATTATCAAACATATTCAAATCAATCGTCTGGTGGTGCCTGTATTTGAAAACAGATTTGTGAAGAAATCGAACAAAAAGAAACAACAACCAAACATTTGATAAGTCAGTCAGATTTCTTATGGACGCGCAGTTACAGACTGTTAGTGGAGATTTTTGTTTTTAATTTAATTTATTTATTTTCTTGTCGACCGATTTCGGAACTGTGTTCAAATTTAATCCATATATAAGAAAACAAAAATATATATATATATATATATATATTAAAATAAAATTATTAGGCATAGACTAGAAGGTCAAGATCTTACATGGCCCTCTTGCTACGTGGTGATGACTAACAACTACCAGTAAAGTAAAATTTGAAACGTGTGTGTGTGTGTGTGTGTGTATATATATATATATATATATATATATATATATATATATATATATATATATATATATATATATATATATATATAATAAATGGTTGGTGTGGAGTGGGTTTCTGTGGCTCTGTCCCGATAGTCTAAGTTTCTAAGTGTAACAGATGCTTCTCTCAAGCCGTTCCTTCTGCTGGTTTTCTTTATTCAGCTTCACATTTTTCTCTCCATGATCCGGGTTTCCATAGAGAGAGGAATAAAAGGGGAGCACAGCCACAAATCCCCTGTCCCATGCAGAATAAAAGAACGTCATTGAATAGAGGACCCTGCCTGGACATGGGAGAAAAATAGAAAAGCTCCAAAGCTACTGTTGCAAGAAATAGAGATTCTGTAGCTTTTATGAATGGTTCAAGTTTATAAAAAATAAAAAATAAAAAATAAAAAAATAAAAAATAAAAATAATAATCTGGCTAAAAATGTTTCTGGTGATTTTTTTTTTGTTACCTTTAAACCAAAAGCCACGTGTTTTTGAAAAATCGTTTTGGAGTAAACAACGGCGTGCATGTTCATTTTAATACACTAATAATATAGCTAAATTTAAATCTATTTTTGTTAATACATAAGACAAAGCACGTATTTAGTATTTGTAATTACAATTTGAAATATACACCAATATTATTATTGCATAAACACTTTTGGTACATTTTCCATTGACGTTATATTGTAATGTTATTAATAGTGAAAAAAAGAGAACATGCATTTGGAACGTTTAGAACAGTCATCATTTTTCATTTTCTGAATGGTACTGTTTGATACTATGTTTTAAATCGTCTTTATCAACTGCTGGAGGTTTAAAACTATTTTAAGATTTAAAAAAAAATCAAAAACAAATAAACTGTTTATGGTTTAGAATCGCATACTGTGGAATGAACTACTGATATAACGGTACTTTATTGTAAATGTTGTAATTAAAACAATTATTATTAGAATATCCATATATCCCAAGAGCACATGCATTTTAGTATAGGAGGATGTCATTTAATATTTAATCCAGTGCAACTAAATAGGACATTTATATCAATAACTAATTACTTTTTAAACGCAATCCTTTTTCTAAATGTAATATACATGGTTTATATTCACATAAAGGGACTATAATACCTTTATGCTGTTTTTTTTTTTTTTCATATAGAGGAATGACTTGGCGATTTCTTTCAGTTGTTGCTGGTGAATTAGCCAGAAAAAAGGAACTCCTCTGTCTCGCTAAACGGCTACAAATATACAATTAAAAAAAAAAAAAAAAGACTCACTTTATTTCATTAGGCCAGTGTTCAGTTTACAGCAGTGCATCTAAAGTTTTCAGCACTTCAAATGACAGTGAATTTGATGCAACTGCCCATATCTCAACACCTAAAAGACGAGCTTGTCTTGTGTGTGTGTTTAATACAGCATAAAGCCCAAAGCAGTAGCTGTCACTCCGGTGTCATGACCCCTTTAAAAGCAACTTCACCTCCTCATAGAGACGACTCTGGCTAGCAACTGGGATCCTGTGTGCCCCTGACCAACACGTTTACTGGAAGCCGACGGGAGAAACTCTTCAGAAGTATAAAAAAAAAAAAAAAAAAAGTTTAGAGTTTTTAAAAAAATACTTGATTGAAACAACCGCTGGATAAAGACATTGCGCTGCAAAATAATTAACTTAATAAATAATATATAAAAAAAGGAATTCCTACATTTAAAGATACCAAAGGAATATAAAGAGTGTTAAAGTACTTTGTTTTGCTTTGGAGGTGTTAAGATTCTCATTTTGATATGACGCTTGTGTGTGTGTGTGTGTGTGTGTGTGTGTGTGTGTGTGTGTGTGTGTGTGTGTGTGTGTGTGTAATTGTATGTATTTAATTAAAACAAATATTTTATGATTGCATGCATTTAATTCATCAAAAAATATATTATAACTAAATAATATTGCTTTATAAAATTTTCTGAGAATATTTACACAAAATATATTTGTATGTGACCATTTAAAAGAAACCACAACAAAACTGTACGTCAAGGTAAAATTACAGAACATCTAACAATGAAACAGTATTGGTACTGAATTGCATATCTACAATAGGAACAGCAACCTAATTAGTGTTTATTCAGGGCATCAATCTACAATGCCACATTTCGCAGAATATTTATACAAGGTTAGCGAGGGCAGTCTTTAAAAACACGATCAATTAATACAGGGGGAGAATAGGATGCTGCAGTTTGAATTTAGGGTTACACAGCGTCTTTCTATTTTCCCAAGCCAGACCCTGACATCCTATCCCGTTTCTGAGCATGCATATATCATGCCTGGGCTTCAGGGGGTCTGTAAAAGGCAATGGTGAAATGAGATCTCAAGGAAGTTTTGGCAGGGCTACCCATGGCAAGTGGAAGAAATGCATTAGTAACGCCAGAACAAACAGAACGTGGGCCTGCACGGGCTAGCAGAATAGGAACTACAGCCAAACACGCGGGTGAATATAATATTTTATTTCGCCGGGCAATAACAACCAAACAATACCCGTTTGCGCGCATAAACACCACCTAACGCTACAACACAGATACTTCAATGAATAACGGAGCCGTCGTTTTTACAAGTATATCATATTTAGAGACTTGAAGCGTCTGTGTTATTTGGCGTCTAGGCTATAATCGTATGCATGACTTGAGAAAAATACAATTTATTTGATTGAATTAGTTTGCTTTTAAAATCCACAAAGTTAACATCCATGCAGTTTTGTCAAATAAACCTGCGTTAAAAAATAACCAATTTGGGACAGGACTAGGCTCATGCCTGTTAAAACGACAGCATTCAGCTTTGTAAAACACACCCCTTACACACAAAGCAGTGTGAAAGGCAACACAATTTGACCACACACCATTTTTATGTATTGTGTTATACTAAAACAAAATGTGTTGATTTCAATGCGCGTTTTTGTACTTTATTTACTTATTGTGCAGGGGACTGTATGCTGATGAAGTTATGTATAGAAATGTAATACTCTCCCTCAAACGGTACATTTTAAGTGCATTTCACGAAATATAGATTTTATATTTTACTCGGCAGCTGCATAAATATAACGTGTACCCGTACATCATTAATCACAATAGCATCTCTTCTAATTAGTGGTCTGCATAGAGCAATAATGCTCTAGAGAAAATCATACATTTGCACAACCCCCGTGTACATAAGACAGTACATTCAAAAGTAGCAGTGTTTCAGCACTGCGATCTTTTAGCGAGTCATTGTTTTTTCAGCTAAGATAACTTTAATTAACATTTTAATGACTGATGAACAGACAGAAACGAACAGACAGACGGGAGGCCATACACGGCATCATGTCAAAGCATGCCCCGTTAAAGCGTATATACGCTCCAAAACTCAATGTGAAAGATTTAAGCATTCAGATTGCAGATTGTAAGCTACTCCCTATTTTAATAGTTTTAGACAACCACAAGGATGTTTGCCAAAATAAAGATCCATACTTCATTCTTAAACACTTGAATTGCGGTGTATAGAAAATCCACTTATTCTTCCAAGGAGCTTTACAACATATTTAAATATTCATTGTGGTAGAATACAACGCGTTTAGAATGTAATCATCATTTATACACTTGTAATATTAAGTTAAACTTCATAAATATATTTGTTTTATTAAAATTACAATACTTATATATATATAATCTATATATATATATATATATATATATATATATATATAATATATATATATATATACTTATATAACTTTAGATAATAGTATATTTGGTTGACCCATATTGCAACGATTTGAAAAAAAACATCCTTGAAGCCACTAATCGTAAAACAGTCTACATTAAAATTCAAGAGCACAGCAGAAGTTAGGCATTGCAGGATAGCTAATTAGAATGTAGCACTTTCGGAAATTGATGGAAATGAAGAAAGTGGTCTGTTAGTTTACAAAAATGAAGCCGGTTGCCAGGGTTAGCTGCTTGTGTTTGTTTAAGCTTTGCACTTTTAATGTAGAGTGATAGCCAGTAATAATGACACAAAATGAAAACACTTCTGTTCTGTAAATTGGTGGATGTATCTCAATCCTATTTGACACGTATTAGCTACATTTAACAAAAGGAAACTTTGAAGATCGTATTTTTCTTGTTTTGTTTTTAATATATAGGCGCCTGATTTAATTTTATTAAATCTAAACTTTTGTTCTAAACTTAGTTGAAAATCACAAAACGCGAACAGATTAGCAGCATATCCCGTATACAGTTTTTGATGTGGTGATGTTTACAGTTCTTTTCTTGTCGGTGCTGTTTGTGCGAGACTGTTCAAGGCAGTCGCTATAAAGAGAAACGCCTATATGGTTACATCGATGAAACATGATAACGTGAACTGACGGAACAATATATTGATTTATTATAGTGAAACTTTTTAGCATTCTCTGATCATCCCAACAGTACGAGAAATCACGCTGAGTAGGGCAGATTCTACTTTGGTGCTGAAGATGTATTTTAAATGGAAAACTGGAAGCCAGAGAGCTTGTGAAAATGAATACTTCAGTAATGTATACCCAGTGCTAGGTACGCTGATTGAGTATGTAAAGGTTCGGGGCTTCCATCAAAAACAGAATTAATTAAATTGTAGGCTGCTTATTATAATAGTTGTGATAAAATGCATTTAAATACAAAAAACTCTAAATCTTACTAGTTAACTTCATATTGAACATCCTGGTATAAACAAGTATTCGTGTTACAAATCCACACTGTGCGTATATCCTATTATTTGTTAACAGTTGCAAGAATTGTATTTGTTTAATTTTTGTTAACATTGGCATGCTATTTTTGCTTGTACAACTATTTTAAGGATTATGCTGACAGGATATTGCCTATACCACATTAATTTAAACATAACTGCTTTGTACACACTTGACGAAATTGTGCGTGGTCGGTGGACAGTTGTAAATTACATGTTTGAGAAAATGTATCTTCTGTACTACAAAAAAACAAAACAAAACAAAAAAAAACACAAAACAAACACATTTTTTATTTATTTTGCCAAACGTCTACATTGCATTTATACCTGCCTCACGGGAACATTGTATAATATAATGCACATATCTGTATATTTAAAGCGAAGCATTTATACCTACCCATTTAAAACACCTTAGAAGAGTAACAGTTATAAAACATTAATGGATAATACATCTAGCCATTTGATTTAGAAAATACAATGCATCAATTTAAAGCCCATTTCTGTGGTAGGGCTACTGCCATTTTACATGAAGTACTTACGTTTAAATATTGAAAATGATATAAACGATATGAAATCAATCAATACAATGCAACATTTCTTTGTAACTCAAGAAAGACATTAGTGGATCAATAATGGTAACATTTTCATGCAAATAATATTCCTAATAAGGATTTATTGTATTCCAGAATACTCCTTGATAATGCCACTATATATATTTTTTCTAAAACCCAACTTAATGTAATCCTTAATTACTAGACCTTATATTCAAGTCTTTTTTTTTTTTGTTTGTTTGTTTTTCCCCCAACATCAGCATTCAGGATTTGAACTGGAAAGGCCTTCTTATTTTTCAGAACTTTGTTTGAATGTTACCAGGTCGGTACTTTATAATTTAACATTATTTTTAAATGTATAGCCTACTGTGCACCATAACACACACATATATATATATATATATATATATATATATATATATATATATATATATATATATATATATATATATATAGATAGATAGATAGATAGATAGATAGATAGATAGATAGATAGATAGATAGAATTCTATTATTCACCACAGTGTGAAATAAGTTATTTCACGTTTTTGTAAAAAAGAAAAAAAACATTTTCCACTTAGTTTACAGAGTAAAATGTAAGGTGTAAGCTATATACAAGTTTTCCAATAACACTCTGAGTTATTTAGTTGAAACTTGGTGAAACAACTTTTTTGTTTATCTTTTATTATTTATTTATTTATTTATTTTTGGAAAAGAAAAAAAAAAAACATATTGTGTGTTGGTCAGTGCTGCGGTAAATGTTCTGTAAATATACCCATAAACATTGACAGCCTAAAACACCTCACACTGTATTGCTGTAAAAACATATGCAAGCTCTGTGTTTTGAAAAGGGTTTGGACTCTAAACACAGTTTTACAGTGTAGATAGACAGACACACAGATAAATAGTTAGGCAGCCTTACAGAACTTTATTGGGCATGGGGAAAATCTGTAGGATGGGCTATTTAAAAATATTTTATTAAGTATATTTGGTATAGAGCCATCTGCTTTACAAGTCTTGCTAAACTGTGCTAAGCACCAATGCCTCTTAATATTGCAGGAGGTGTTACCATATAATTCAAGAAAGCGTGCTCATATTTTCAAAACGGAAAAACATACTGGAAATTCCTTCTAAATATCTGAAGATGTGAGCAGAATGTGATGTTACATGCCAGAGCGCAAACACGAAAGTCAAAGGCCCTTTCAACACAGGCCATGTATTGCTCGTTGGACAGCCTGCTAGTAACTTGTGCGCAGCGTGGATGCGATTTCAGAACTTGGAATGTTTTAAAATAACACAAAATTATATTCACTTTGGTATCTACAGTCAAACACTGTTCATAAAAAAGAGTAGATCTTCCTGTAGTGAATATAAGATATTATTGACGTTTAGGCCTACGTTACTATTCATGGTTTTGAGTCAGCGCTCAGAGTTACTGAAAAATAAAATGAATGAATTAATTAGTTTAAAAAAATACATCGACTTGACCATTAGCGTTTTTCGGAAAAGACTACATATGGACCTATTTTAAACAACATAATTCCTATCTCCACATTCCTTACTTTTTATTTTTCAACATAGAGCTCTGCACATTCTGTGCTGTAGCTAACCTTTGGCTCCACCGCTATTTAAACATCAATCATATCAACATACATTGGACAAATAAAATGCGCCTGCAAACACACCCGCGAACACAAACATTCACTTAGGCTGAATGACATCACCCGACTGGGTTCTGCTTCATCTTGTCACATTGCATTAACATTTCTGCGATATCAAAGCGCTGTCAGCGGGTTTTTCCCATATACAAGAGACAGTACAACTGAGTGAAACTTCTTTGCAGCGGATCTCCTGCACCAAGACCCTCAACTAAACACTTCACATGCTGCAAGAACTCAGGTCTATAGGACGCAAGGCAGGCGCAAACAAAAGGCAATGGGAACACTTGTCCATGGAGACCACTAAGGTCTCCTTTATACCTGCATCAAAACTATTACTTAGCATCACTTAAAAAAAACAATATTCAAATCAAATGATATCTATATATCGCTTAATAATAGAATGGCTGTAAAACTAGCAAAGAAAAAAAAACTCTGCAAATACATTTCTTTCAGGTTTTTTTTTTTTTTTTTTTGGGGGGGGGGGTTGTTCTCCTTTTACAAATGGGTGCAAGCTTTGACCTTGTTTTAAAACTGGGATCCTAGGTTCCTATTGCTTTCACATGAATGAAACATCTATCTGTGAGCTAACCGTTCATTATTAATTCAAAAAATGAATTCCTTATTAACATGCACATATGTTTATTTCAAGCACTTCAAAAGGAGGTGAAGTGGCACCCACCCCAGTGCCGGCCCTTTAATATATGCATGAAGTTTCAGAGAAGATGGTCAGAGCGTTCTGCAGCTAATCCCTGTGATGGCGAACACGTGAACCCTACTGTTTGCACATACATTGAGGGCAACTGAAGTGAAGATGTCAGTGGAAGAGATTCACACCCCGGCACCCAGACAGCGTGCCTGCAAGGAAAATTGTTTTGTAAAGTAGGCATCCTAAATGTAAACCAATAATCTCTGCTGTAAACTAGACCAGTTAGATCAAGATCTAGCCTGTTGGTGAGCAGAGCAAGTGACATATCTGTTATGCAAGTTTCTCATCACATGACTGCATACATACAGACAGTATGAAGACAATTCATCAAAAAACCAATCAGCACTTGAAAAGAAAAAACACAGAACTTTTGTAAACAATTCAAGTTTGAGCTGTGAAAATAAAATAATACTACTACTACTACTACTACTAATAATAATAATAATAATAATAATAATAATAATAATAATAATAATAATAATAATAATAATAATAATAATAATAATATATGCTTAACAAGGAATCTCAGTGATAAAAATCATTTTTTACACATTCTCATTTATCTCTTTTTATCCATTTCTGCCCCTCTACTTATCTATTTGATCCTCTCCCCAAGTTCCTTGGCTGAACCAACCTCTCTTTCCTACAGTTCTGAAGAAGGAGGAACTTCAAAAGCAGCTCCAGGTAATTAACAGCTGAGGGGAATCTAATCTAAACCATCGGCCCTGCTTTGCACCCAGGTCTACTTCCAAAGCCAGCCAGCTAGGGAGTGCCAATTCCCTGTAGCTTCCAAATCTGCTTCCTCTGAACAGCTTTGCCAAGCCTGCAGTTATCACATCTGCATTTCAAACGCAGTCTCTGGCATTAATTATTAATTAGCCTACAGTAACCCTTGAGGATTTGGGTTCCAGCCTGCACATACTTATTCATTGACCTCTACCTTGGATTTTGAAGGAAAATCTCCTCTAGAATAAGTAAATTATCCACCCCCCCCACCCCTCCCGACCTGTTCTCTGTCTATGGAAAGAAGGGAGGTATCAGTATATTGTAATGAGCAACACAATGGAGGTTGCCTTTTAAGCAGATTATCAAGTGTTGGGCTGTTGGGCTGGCTTCCACACACAAACAGGCATGTTATCTCAGGTGTTGGAATGAACAGGAAAAACTTGGATTTCCGACCATCATAAGACTATGAAAAAAAAAAAAAACATTCCCAAGTTAAATCAGGCGATGGACCACTTAAAAATAGAAAGATATTTCCGTCTGAATGCTAATTTGTGGAAGTTGAGCTATTTGTACAAGACACCGCTTGAAGCGTGAATGCTGATTTCCAGTGAGGCCCTATCCCCGTGTCGGGGTGCAGAAGCACTGATATTCTTGAGGTACAGGCAAACACAAGAGCATTTACACCAGAGGCCCCGGCCTGGTGCCTGGGGTAGGGAAGTGAATATCTTGGAGAATTTAGTAGGTCTGGGTCAGAAATCCTGTGCTCCCTATTGGCAAGTGGCTTGGCTCATCATAGGCTCATCTCATCCTGAACACACACAAGAAGGCTTACGATTTAGCTCCAAATTGTGCATGCAATTCTTCTGAATAGTAAAAATGAACAAATATATCATCCTATCTGGATGCTGCATATCCACTCAATGGTCACACCCCAAGGACCGCTCCACACAGATAGATCAACTAAAACATGGACCAAACACACTCAGTTACTACAGATTTCAATATCCGTAGTTCTATCTACACACACGGCTCATGGGTTATTCAGCCACCCTCATACCTGGAGTACATTATGAACTTTCATGACTCTGTATGTTTTTTTTATAAACAATAAACACTTTATAAACAATAAACACTTTTCCAAAGCTTATTTCAGGAGTATGCTGATAAAACTCCAATCAAAACTGCAGTAACAAAAATAGAGGTAAAGTAGCATTATATTATCCTTTTTAGTTCCAGTCTTTTATACAGAGATTTGTTTGAGGATTTACTCAATATGTGAAAGAGTAAGCTTTTTTTTTTGAAAGCATTTTGAAACATAAGAAAAAGCCTGCATGGTTTTTGCTGGCACCTGCACACTACACAAAGCTATACTGAAGCAATAATATGTTTATTTTGGTTCCAGGCATATATTTGATCATCATATTTTATTAAAGTTTCATTCTAAGCAGTCACATTTTTTAACACTGTCGTTTTTCTTTTTAAAATATTTTAGTTTAAAAAAAAAAAAAAGCTGTTAAACCAGTTCCAGAATTTGCATTGTAGCATTCTCGGATAATGATTTAATTCTGTGACTTTCTGGCTTCTTACCCAAGCCACCCAGCACCCTAGACAAGGCCCACACTGCGACCGAGTTAACGGTACAAACCTCCTTGACAAGATGTTAAACCTCACAAAGCGTCACCACACTGTCACGCTGTTTTGGTTCACTCTCCCCCTTCATCAACTCTCTGGTGATATACTGTAGCTACTGGCAATGGCAGCAAAGCAAGAAGAGGCACACTGAGAAGAGGCATAGGCAAGCTAAATCTGCAAATAAAAAGGTTGGGGATTTACTACGCTTCACTGGGCCGGATTAAATTGGAAAACAAACATCCTTGCAGCCACCACATGAGTCAGAAAGCCTGTGCACCTTCTGTCACTTGAGTGAGTGATAGGCCGTTCCTGAACGGGTTTTATAGGCTTAATTATAAGATGTTGAAAAGAATCGTGGTTTGGAATATCTATCTGTATCATCAGGTTATGGGTATGTGTGTGCGTTTCTATTGTGTATTTGTAATACAGTGATTACAAACAATCCTTTTAACAGTAATAAAAGGATCTTGTTAAGAAAAAAAAGTGCTTTGTATGTGTCAATGGTGACGTTTTTATAAATCAATGGCTCTGCAAATGGCACATTTAAAAATCACTCCATATACCACTAGAGTAAAGCTATAAAACAAAGGATTATTCAATAAAGTGCACAGTATTTCATTTGAACTTTTTAATGTAATGTAACCACAAACAAAAAGCCAATGACATAAATACTAAACCACTGTAGTATGTTTGCGAAGTTGAAAATTTATCCTAATTAGGGTTTCTAAATAGATTGGATGATTAATCAATAAAATCACAAACATTTCTAAAATATTTCATTAAACAACTAAAATTTGTTTCAACAAATGCATTTTAACCCTTTAAATGTGTGTTTTCAGTATGAGAGATTTACTGATAAGCGATTAATTGATGAATCAATCATTTACATTTATCAGATTAGTTATATGCTATAACTAATCAATTACTTTAAAAAGGTTAGATTAAACCCCTAATCTTTTTAAACTATTTTAAGTTACTTCTTTTTAGAGATGAATGCAGTCTCTTTTATTGCTGATACAAACGAGACGTGTTGGTTTTGTGATGTCGGTGTGGCAGAACCTCATTAGACTGTGTTCAGCTGCAGTGCCGCTGTCTGGCACTAAGCGCATGAACCTCTAAATCACTGGGGAAAGCAGCAGTCACATTTTTATACATATAATCAGGCCCAGAGAAAACAATGGATATGAACCTCAGGGAGGGAAAGACTTCTCATTAAAGTAAGTACCAGACTTTAGAATACCAGAGCATCAGCCACATACCATTAACGCTGAACTGAGTAAGAGACCCAGGGATCACAGAATGGAAGATCTGCGTGGGGAAAGGATAATGCCTGTACTTGCTAAACAAATAGTGGTTGATATACTAAATTGCACTATAGGTAAAGTATACAATATTTTACAATAGAATATCTACCCACCTACATCTACCTATATCTATACATGACTATCTATACATCTATACACACATAAAGACTTGCTGTCAACCTCTAAAGCAACCCGATGCACAAGATCTGTTCAATAGCTTCTCAACAACACAGTTTAGGAATCCCCACACCTTCTCGGCAGGGTTGCCCACAAAGATGCAAGGCAGACTATATGAATGGTAGTATGTCAGACTAAACAGCACATAAAAGTCTTGTTGAAATGTCAAATCCAAGTCACCTTCCAATCCAAGACACCCCCCCCCCACCACCACCATTGGACCTTTCAGTTCTGTCAAAAAAAAAAAAAAAAAAAAGTGTGACTTGGGGAAAAAAAATACTGTAGTATTGAAATTACAGAACCCTATCTGGAGGCTAGCTTTATATTGTTTTGTACTTTTGAAGTTCAAATACATAGTGAAACACCCTCCTAAGTTTCAAGAACATAGTAATCTTACAGTCTGTTTAAAATATGCTTTAAGAAAGGGGGAATCACACCCTTGAATTAAATACCCAAAGTCATGAAGTGCCATTAGATAATGCTTTGCAGAAACACCAGCATTCCAAGGCTGTTAAAAATGTATATAAGTTCTAAGCTGCTTCCTAGCAACGTCAGCTGCTGTCAGTAAGTGTTAAAGGGAGTTAGGTCAGTGCTCAGGTCAATATCCAAGCATTAGGCCTCTGCAATGGGACCACAGAGCACTGGTACTGTACACGTTTTGGAAGGATTGCAGCTACCTTGTGAAACATGTAATCTATTACATACAAGAAAGGTCATTGTCAGTGTGTGTGTGTGTGTATA
Source organism: Polyodon spathula (assembly GCF_017654505.1). NCBI lineage: Eukaryota > Metazoa > Chordata > Actinopteri > Acipenseriformes > Polyodontidae > Polyodon > Polyodon spathula. Next base: position 52,652,455 of record NC_054540.1, on the reverse strand, counting down.
TATATATATATATATATATATATATATATATATATATATATATGAAATATTCGCTTTTGTCACTGCATGTACAATTCTATCTGTGTTTCAGTCGAAACAATCTGATTTTCTGATTTTCTTTTGATGCTGCTGAAAGCCTTACAGCGACACCAGACCTTGTTTTTTATGTTAACGAACTGGGTTGTTTTCTCGCAATGCAGAGCGCTAAACTGTTTGGGGATGCTGTACTATGGAATAATGAGGTAGATACCACTGGAATTTTATTTTTGTCCAATATTGAACTGTGGTGCGCTTTAAGCCTAAATTAGGCCATAATGCTAGTCCTATCAAGCACAATCACCCTAAATATCGCCCATTATCCATATGTTCTTTTTTGTATGTGTAATTTCAGAACTCTAAATGGTCAAATACATGCTGCTGCATATCCCTGTACCACCAGAGCACTGGCAGCAATGTGGAGTATTACTGAATAATTATTTTAGTTTCAACTGACCTTTGCATACTGAGGAACATCCCTTTCTTTGCATATATATTCCAGGTTGCCGTATGAATACTAATTCCCCTTTATGTAAATGTCATCCGGATCACAGCATCCTTCCAAAGCAGGACAAAAATAAATAAAAAAGCCCCATCGTCACTTTCTCCCTGTTGCCAGACATGCTGAGAACACATTTCCTGATTTGAAGCACTTCATTTCAGCTTCTGCTTCTTGTAAGAAATGTGTAAACGTTTCCTTCCCATTGAAATTTGAAAAATGTAAAAATAAAATGCATACAAAAATGAAATGTGTCATGTTAGCATCAGTGGTATTAAATCGACAGCATAGGTAATGTTGTTTATCATTCAGTTGTGTAGCTAGGACAGGCTGGGCTGTAGATTGACATAGAAGAATATTATTGTATTATATCACAATGACACATTTTTTTAATTGCTGGATGCTGCAACACAATCACACAGATACTTAGTAACTGTGAAAGAACATTTCTCATTCTATGAACTTTTCACATTTTGTTGCTTTAAGGCTTGCAGTCATGACACTTTGAAGTAGGAAAAAGTCATGATTGCATAAGTATTCAAACCCTTTGCTGTGGCAAACCTAAATTAATTCAGGTGCACAAATGACCTGAACGAGCCACACAATTAGTTGAATGGCCTCTGTCTGTGTACAATATTAGTGGTTCTCATGATTTCAGAATAAAAACACCTGTCTCTGTGAGGTTCCTTGGTCAGGTAGTGAATTTCAAGCAAAGACTCAACCATGAGGACCAAACAGCTTTCAAAACAAGTCTCTGAATATCCCTGTGAACAAGTCTACTCAATCATACAGAAATGGAAGGTGCATTGTACCACCCAGACACTGCCTAGATTAGACTGTCCCTCCAAACTGAGCAGCCGGGCAAGGAGGAAACTGGTGAGGGATGCCACTGTGAGGCCAACAACAACTTTGAAAGAGCTGCAGAGTTCAATGGCTGAGATGGGAGAAAATGTGCATCAGTCAATAATATTCAGAACACTTCACAAAAGTAGCCTGTATGGCAGGGTGGCAAGAAGGAAGCCATACTAAAAATAAGCCATCTCAAAGCTTGCATGGAGTTTGCAACAAAGCACCCAAGTGATCCTGCAAAAATGTGTCAAAAGGTCCAAATTGCACCAAGCTGGTGTGCAAAGTTGGTAGAGACTTACCCAAAAAGACTTGCAGCTGTAATTGCTGTCAAAGGTGTTTCCACCAAATTTTGAGTTGACGGGTCTGAATACTTATGCAATCAACATATTTCATGTGTGTGCATCATTTTGTAATTTCACAAAATGGGACACCATAGGAAGGGTCTGAATACTTTTGCAAGGCATTGTGTGTGTGTGTGTATATATATATATATATATATACACACACACACACACACACACACACACACACACACACACACACACACACACACATATATATATATATATATATATATATAGAGAGAGAGAGAGAGAGAGAGAGAGAGAGAGAGAGAGAGAGAGAGAGAGAGAGAGAGAGAGAGAGTAAGAATGCAATATTTTACTGCTTACTGAATGCTATTGCAAACCAGTATAAAACACACAAGAAAAAAATAAAAGTACCCACAAAGTCTAGGAAATATTTCTCACTGTTTTACATGACAGGACTGCATCATTCACACTAAATAGATTTAATGCCTGGTTGTCCATTACACCCTTCAAAATGAAACGCTTCATTTTGACTGAAATAAAGGTTTATGAACACTGTTATCTATTTGACCGTTCCACTGGCTGCAGATTAATCGCAAAGTGCAAGTGCCACACTGTATATTAACAGTTTGATCAGAGTTTATTGATCACTCTTACAGGCCCTGCTGTATTGGCTCACGTGTAGTTAGGAAATGTGTTTCAGGGACACTTTGCTGTCAACTGATTTGGCTCAATTAGCCATTGATTGATATGCCTTTCCTCTCAGGTAACAAACAAAAACAAAATCCATAATAACATACGAAAACCACCGGTAGCAATCAACTGTATGATTTGGAAGCTCTTTCCTACTTGAAACAGAAATGTTATGATTTATGACCAGCTGTTTCAACATTCAAGCACACTGTCCAACCAGATGTGGTGCTCTGGTTTTCATTTACCATTAATGCTGTCCAGCTGTGCACACACTGGAACCTGCAGAATATTTTCTACTTAACTTGCAGAAACTATACTGGCTACTGGCGTCTTCATAAGGTTACATATTACATTAGGGCAAGGGCAATAGATGTACCTTAAATTAGTGTCAGGATAAAGTCCAACTAGTGCAAAATGCTGTCATCAAGAGGCTACACATTTTTCTCTTCATATTAAAAAATATTCTCTCCAATAACTCACAGAACAGATCAGAGTCAAGACCTGTGAGAAGGACATACCCTTTAGACACTTCATAGTAAACTGGACCCTGAGTGTTCTATCACGCAAAAAGCAACATAATATAATAGATTAACTATAGCATAGCAATATGATTGCTTTTTTAATCAATGGGAAGCTGTCAGATTCTACAGCTGAGTGTTGTGTGTTTGTAATATCACATCATTATTTGACTCATTGCATCTCATCTCTTCAGAGAGTGCAGACTGGTGTGTGAAGCAAGGGCGGAACAGGGTGATCCAGAGTAGAAATGTCAGCTTGTTCAGTGAAAAACTCTCTAAAAGGCTCTTAAGGAGTTTGGGGTTAATGAGAGAAGTAATCTAGACCAGGGGACCCCTAACTTTATTACCCCAAGTTTACCTTTTGATCCCCATTTGGGATCAAAACATTAACATTAAAGCTTAGTATTCATTCATAAACAATACAGTGTTTTCTTCTTGTCAAATTGTGTGCTGCACTGTCACAAATACAATTGTTTTGCAAATCCAAGAAAAAAATAGTTCTCCCCCAAGAATTGCCACAAAATATGTTTTTTTCACTGTTTAAAAGATCCACTCCAACTTCACAAAGAATGGTATGCAGCTAACAGTAAACAAAAACACAAGCAGAGCATAGGTATATATTTTAGTTCTAAATGATTTGACAGGAACACCAACACACAAAAGAAATACATATATACAAATCTAGTTCATTGAGCAAAATAAGGAATTTCAATATATTTTTAATACAGCACGCTATTATGAATTCTGCTCCTACAATCTAGTGCTACTGATAACAATGTGAACAGTGATACAATCAATACGTGTTTGTTCTGGGAGCTCCTGCGTGGTGCTCTCCGAGTCTGTTCTGAAACCTCTGTATGATTTAGTCCCTAATGCTCAGGCCTAGCAAGCTTGCAGCCGTGCAGACGTCTGGGGACTCATTGTGTGCCTGGAAGCTATAGCGTTACCGAGGAAGGCGAGTGAAACTTCCTCTGGGCCTTGACAATTTTTAATAGATTTTTTTTGTTTTCTGTTTTGTTTTTTAACCAGTCTGCCACCCATCCTCCTCCCCCTCTCCCTGCCCCCCAGCAGGCACACAACAAGCTGCTATATAGGGATTCCATTAAACCTACGCTTCCTAGATAATACCAGAGGCGCAGTGGACTTCCACACAAATTAATTTGTCCTGACAACAGGCCTAAAGATTGGAGTCCAGGGATCACTTGGCAAATTCACTTTAAAACGAACACAATAACAAACAGAAAGCTGATAACAACAGTTTTAGGAGACTACACAGCGCAGGAAACGGGAGTTTGGCCACACTGTAAAGCAGATGCAGTGTCTAAGTGCCAGCCTGAACTGTCTGCAGTCAGGAGAGGGGCTGTGGTGTTACAAACAGCATCTCTCTGGGCAGGTAATTAGAGACCACAACACATTACAGAACCTGCTTTGATTGGATGTCCAGAAATTGTCCTGAACCCACATATAGTTTCCAGCAGATCTTTGCACCTTAATGCACACTAAAACCGTTTTCACCATTCTCAGACCTACAGCAGTGTCACCTTGTATTATAGAGATAAAATCACATGAAGGATCGGATGTTACATATTACATTTAAACCACAAAAGCACATCTCAGGTCATTTAGGCAGGACAACTGTAATAAAAACACAATGTTATTAACAAACAGTTCTAAGCATTTACCAATTGTGTGTAGAACAGCACACTTATTTTTATGGCGGGCGTAGGTCAAGGCTAAATTTAGGTGGAGGTTGGAGAGGAGGAAGTAAACTCAAAACCACAACACTGATTTACAGATTTACCTGGACTTAAAGGTAGCTATTAGTTTATTTGTTGACAGGTATGGGGAAAGGTACTTTCCTGATCTTTTTGTTGCTTTATACACACAGACACTGAGTGTACAAAACATTAGGAACACCTGCTCTTTCCATGAAATAGACTGACGAGGTGAATCCAGGTGAAAGCTATGATCCCTTATTGCTGTAACCTGTTAAATCCACTTCAATCAGTGTAGATGAAGGGGAGACAGGTTAAAGAAGGATTTTTAAGCCTTGACACAATTGAAACATGGATTGTGTATATGTGCCATTCAGAATGTAAATGGGCAAGACAAATGACTTAAGTGCCTTTGAACAGGGTATAGCAGGAGGTGCCAGGTACGCCAGTTTGAGTCTGTCAAGAACTGCAATGCTGCTGGGTTTTTCACGCTCAACAGTTTCCCATGTGTATCAAAGATGGTCCACCACCCAAAGGACATCCAGCCAACGGCAGGCCAGTAGTCGAAAACGGCTCATTGATGAAAGAGGCCAAAGGAGGCTGACACGAATTGTGCAGAGCAACAGACAGGCTACAGTTAGTCAACTGACAGTCCAGTACAACATTGGTGCCAAAAGACCCATCAAAGAACGCACAACTCGTCGTACCATGACACGAATGGGGTTTGGCAGCCGAAGACCAAACAGAATTCCACTTTTTTCGCAAAACACATGAAACTGCAGTCGCAGTGGGCCAAAGAACGAAAACACTGGACACTGGAGGATTGGAAAATCATTGCCTGGTCTGGTGAATCCCGGTTCCTGCTGTTTCATGCTGATGGGAGGACTAGGGTATGGAGAAAACCACATGAGTGCATGCATCCATCATGCCTCGTTGCAGGCTGGTGGTGGTGGTGTGATTGTGTGGGGTGTGTTTTCATGGCACAAATTGGGCCCCTTAATAAAAGTGGAGCAACGTTTGAATGCCACAGGATATCTGAACATCATTGTCAATCAGATGCATCCCTTCATGGCAGCAGTGTATCCATCTGCTAATGGATTTTTTCAGCAGGATAATGCCCCATGCCACAAGGCTAGGATTGTCCATGATCATGACAGTGAATTCAGCTTACCGCAGTGGCCTGCCCAGTCACCAGATCTCAATCTAATTGAGCATCTGTGGAATGAGATGGAATGAGCTATTCGGAGTAGAGATCCACTACCAGCCAACTTGACACAACTGTGGGAAGCACTGGAGTCAACACAGGCCAGCATCCCTGTGGAACGCTTTCAGCACCTTGTAGAGTCCATGCCCCAACGAATTGATGCTGTTCTGAGGGCAAAAGGGGGTGCAACTCAATGTTAGGAAGGTGTCCCTAATGTTTTGTACACTCAGTGTGTGTATATTGTGTGTGTGTATATATATATATATATATATATATATATATATTTTTTTTTTTTTTTTCTCGGTGAGAATATAGGATCCCAAGCTCTGCTTTGTTAATAAATCTTATGGTTGTTGTCTCAGGATATTCACGTAGCCAAGAGGAAGTGGTCACGCATCACCGTCTTCATTATCTCAGTGACAGAACACAGGGCCGGCCATCCAGCACACAGGACATTAACACTGAAACAGTGCTGCACTGTGCAATGCTATAAACTAAGAGTGTCAGTACAAATAAATCCTTACCTCCAATCTCACTACTACACATAACTTCAGCAAAACATCCACATCCTTCAGATGAGTGATCTGTACAGAGAACTGATGCCTGGACCCATCTTCATTTTATGTTTTTGAGACTTACTACATTGCATCAAAAAAATCTGAATAACCCTCTAAAAAAAAAAGTCTGATTTTAAAACACTTATTCTAGCATTATGATAAAGAGGTCTGGTGTCCATCACTGCTATGAGTGTGAATTGCATTATGACAGCACGGTTGGGATTATAGACCAATTCAGTCTATCAGGGTTCAGATTAGCAAGTCTACTCTACAGTTAACTCCCACTTCTAGCGAACTCAAGCTCTGTCATTTCTTTTCAATCTGAGGATCTCTCTCTCTATTGAAACAGCATCTCTCGTTCCTTTGGCCTTTGGTTCTCAAACTAGGGATTACGGTGTACAGTGGATAGCTCTTAAAAAACATTCTCATACGCGTTGCTTGAAACACATGAAGTACCATTCCAGAGGATCTAATGAGATATTTAATGCAATATTAATTTTTAATGAGATACGACATGTATTCAGGGTTAGCCTTTAATTGAATTTGTTTGGATGTTAACAAGAGACAGGTTGAACATTTTCCCGAGGCTAACATTTGTAAGTGGTGTCTAAGGCTATCTTCTCTCTTCCATGCTGACTACTGGAAAAACCTGAAGATTTTTGGTTCTGTACAAAACTCCTGTTTGATCATTAGATTTGCATACATTCAAGCAAAAGACACGACAGAAAACAGAGTCCTGCTTTCCACTGTGCTGTAATAAGAAGTGGTTTGATATGCCCTGTAAGAGATTAAATCCCTAGCCAAGGGAATATAGTGGACTTATCCTATACTATTCTGCTGATACATGTTATGATTTTCATCTTTTTCATCACACTAATACAGCAGCTCTAAATGATGTACACCTGTTTCATCGTTTCCCTTTACTCTTAAATTAAGTTAATGTTGCATGACCCTTAAAGTGAGATATATAAAGAGTCTGTTATTCTCTTTTGTTTCATTATATTTTTGTGATGTTTGCAATGATCTGGAGTGGTTGTTATAGCTATTACTCCCACTTTGTGTTATTGTTATTTATTCATTTATTTTAAACTGGTGTAGCTGCTATTGATAAAGGTTCTACTAGGTACGTATATAATATTCCAAATCAAGTAGACATTACGTGTAATTATTAGATTGCTCTATGGCTTTGCATTGTCAAATACAATGAACAGCATGTATTTGAATGGTAAACAAGTACTAAAATGACTGTATTGTACATGGGGGTGGGGGTGGGAATCTAACAGTGAGTTCTTTGTTTGGCAGGTTTTGTTTTTCATCCTGACGTGTGTGTGTGTGTGTGTGTGTGTGTGTGTGTGTGTGTGTGTGTGTGTGTGTGTGTGTGGTGAGAGTAGGGAACCACTGCTTCCCAGTCAAGACAGTAACAAATGTACCACCTCAATTAAAACTCTCATGATTCAAACTTCATCCAGATTCCTCTGTCTCGCCTCCAGAGCACTGCTGCCTACCTGGAAAGCAGGCAGCCAAACGAGCAGAGCAGCTCCCAAGTGCATCTCACTGCCTAAAGCAATGGGGCAAGGTGGCACAAAAAACAAAATGTTAGTTGATGTCGTTCCAAGACAATTACAGCTCTTCTGTTTAAACTTTCTCTCTGGAACAGCTCGTAAAAAAACCCCCCAAAAAACCCATATTTTCTCCATCTGGATATAATGATAAACATAAACAAATATGGGAAATATAAAAATAATAAAGCATAATTAGTTTACAGAAGGATCTCTGGTAATGTTGTTTTTAAGTGCTACAAGCACATTACTTCTTTCTTTTGGAGTGGACCAGAGTATAATTTTAAATTAGAAGTTAGAGCGTGGTTTTAAACTCAAGAAAAAACAAATACAAAAAAAATTGCCAATAAAGGTCTTCAAAAATCAAAATCTTCTTTAAAAATTTAAATAATATTTTAAAAAAATAACAGCCTTTTAAAGTTTTGGTAACGGGGAAGACTATTTCACCAGGAAGTGGGGGATAAAAACAAAACTACCCTTCGTCTTCATATGGGCTCCCATTGATCTAAAACAAAATGGCAGCTATGTGGTTAGTAACTAAGTGAAAATAAAACAACAAGACAGCATTACAAAATCACACACGAAGAAGGCTGAGATGAAACATCAAACAGGGGGCAATTCATCCTGGATGAAGCTGCAATAATCAAAAGGATTTCTTTTGAAATACTCCCAGGGTGCTCTTGGAAGAGAGATGTTTCTTCCCAGGGAGGTTACTGGGGTGAAATCATTTAAGGAAGGAAGGAAGGAAGGAAGGAAGGAAGGAAGGAAGGAAGGAAGGAAGGATGCAGGCCAACTAAATGTATTGCTCACACTTTAAAATAATGGTGTCACTATTAAGGTTAGTATGAGTTTAGCTCACACGTAGACATTCACAGTTGCCACGTCTCTGGATCAAATCCCCTACTGACACAAAAAACACTGAGTATATTCTGGCTCTCTCACTTAACTTCTTCCAATCCACCTTTTAACAATTTCAATGAACTTGCTTATAAATGTGGCAGTCTGGTTCTGAGTGCGTATCATGGTTTTAAATATAAACTCAAACAGGAAATCATGTGCTAGTTTGTGCATATTACATTTTAATTAGCAATATTTTTTAAAATGTGTTTGGTACATGTTAGCCAATTTTTGATGGTTAGAGCTTCATTCAAATAGCAAAAGGATATTTCTAGGTTAAAACAAGGACAGTGATAATTGGCTGCCTTTCGTTACAACCTTGTATGTTACCACTTAAATTAGTGTTCAAATGTAATTAAGAAATCGTACACTGTAGGAGTTTTTGGTACAGGGACATAGATTTCATTAAAAAGGTATCACACATTAAGAGCCTATTTTCAACATACTGTTTATGAATTGTAAATGAAAATCCCAAATCCATTAAAATGTATACAGTGAGTGAGGAGGAAAGAGCAAGCGAACAATCACAGCCCTCTGACTTCGTTAGCACGTTCACTTGTATATTTGGATAATCAGTGGCTCGCGCCGGTAGACTGTTCTGTCCCTGGTTTTGTTTGGCTTTTAATTTGCTCCAATGTCAGGTGCAGGGGAGAATCAGCTGCTTGTGCATAAAAGATCTTCAGTGTAATTGAACAATTAGAGTGTGCCGTGCCTGGGGGCAAGGGGAGGTAAAGGTTAATCAAAGGAAACGGCCCTGAAATGGAAGTCACTGCTTCTAGGGAATTTTTCATCTGTATCGTTAAAATGATCTTTTCATTTGGTTGTGTTCCCCGAAATGTTTGTTTATGCTTTTATAATGTTAACTACAGAGGCACAAGGCTTTGAAGCATTTGTTCTGTACATCAACTTTTCTTTCCTTTACGCTTTAGAAACAAATTTGGATCTTATTATACATCAACCATAACTTGAATCACTCAACCAAATCATATTAGTAATGACACCAGTCACGGACGAAAAAACTAACACACAAACAAAAAAACACATTTCTCCCTTGTTTTCCCTTTTATATATAATTTTCCTTTAAAGTCGAAGCAACACATTCAATTGAAAGCCGGTTAAACTTTTAAATCACAATTAGGTTGTGCTGGGTGTATAATATTCTAAGTGCATTCAATTAAAAAAAGTTGTCTTTTAATCTGTAAACAGGTGATTTTTGTGTGGTTGATGCAGATCCACATTATAAACACATAAGCATGACAACAGTGTGCAATGTCTTCAAGTAACCTTTTTAAAAAAATTCCTCTTGTTACAATGCTTCGATCTATTGATGTTGAGATTTAAAAGTTTTAACTTGAGATGAGGCAAAACAAACACGATGATAATTGGCCAGCTAAAAGTCGACAATTCCCTTTGAATCAAAAGCACTCTGCAGAACATACATACAGGGATGGGATGGTATTAAAATTTGCACGATATGATAACCGTTAAAAAAAATACCGTGGTAGGCTTAATGTCACGGTATACAGAACATCATGCAAGTTATCAAATAAAGGCTCAGATGAAGAAAGACTAATGTAAATCACTTAAATTACCGTAATTCACAACAATAAAACCCACAAAACAGACTTCCTTTCATGGAATGATTATAAACATTTGGTATTTAGTATTTTACTATGCCAAATAACTTGGTACGTTTCTTTTTTTATAAAGACAATCAGAATAAAAACTAAAATAAATAAAGTTACACTGTCAATGTTATACTACAACAGTATTAAAATCTATTATTTGCTTCAAATGACCTGGTGCTGTAGTTTATGTATAAAACTAAATAAACAAACAAATAAATAAATAAATACTTTGTTTAGCTGATGGCAAATAGAATTGGGAAATGAACGGTCGTTTGATTAGAACACAAACATGTACCCGTACAGGCTATTATTTAAGAGCTGAGATGAGTCGTTTATTTTTTTTCAACCGGATAAATGTATATATATATATATATATATATATATATATATATATATATATATATATATATATATATATATATATAGATGACACACACACACACACACAAAGTATTTTAATACTAAAATGTGTTGTTGGATTTACATTTACGACATTGCACAAGTAAGCTTCCAGTGATTATTGCACACGTGGAGTTTGTTCATCGGTTGTGTTCTTATAGCGCAGATTTCCGCAGTTCTGCACAGTGCTGCACATAATCGCGGTGATGCGCTGTAGACGTCACTCAAAACCCACAGAAATCCGTGCAGATTCAGCATAGCCCAGCGCAGATTTGAAATGTTACTGCGGGAGGCTGGCTGCGGCTGTGAACCAAAGGGACGATGCAAAGATCACGAGTGACCTGCTAATCGAATTGCAAATAACCACTAAAACTACTGCTGCCATCTTGTTAGCGAATGTTATCATTATATAATGAAGCCGTGAACAGCCTTGTCCGCGATATATTAAATAAATAAATCAATTATTTAATTGATCGCCCAGTACCATCGCCTGATTTAGAAGAAGCGTGTTTGCACTTGAAAAAATACGTTAACCGGTGTATAACCGAATTACGATAATTGCGGTTTAGAATAAAAGCAACGGTATTAATACCGTAATGTACCTAAACCGCGGTAAACCGAAAAACCGGTATACCAACCCAACCCATAAGATATATATATATATATTATATATATATATATATATATATATATATATATATATATATATATATATATATTATAGCTGCTAATGCCCTCCTCCCTTTGTTTTAGCTGCATTAGACATACTTGTATTTCTAGGAGGATCTGTATAAGTGAGAAGTGAGAATCCCATGGACTACTGCTTCTGCAGAAATGGAGTGCTGACCTTTACTACAGTCTGGCTGCCTATACAAATCCCCTTTGGTCACAGTGAGAATCAGCACAGTGGCTAGAGTTAGCAACTTGGGCTCTTAGCACCAGGAGACTGTGCTGCCAGGTTTAACAGCGGGACTCTGGTGTGTGGACTCTACAAGCACGCACACCAGAGGAGCACTGCCCTGTCAGCATGCAGCCAGGATAGACAGCAAGATTAATTTCATTCATGCAAAGTTGCTCTTAATGCAATCCCACTGCTGGAAACCAACGTTGCTTCCAGGGAGTCACTGTCACTCGGCAGAAATTTCTCTCCCTCTCTCTCAAAACAGACTTTCTAATTTAGAGGCAAATCGATATATATATTTTTTTTTTGGACACCATACAAAATCCCTACACTTAAGAGGGGTCATTCATCTCATTACATACAGGGACATCCGATCTGACGGCAGAGAATGACCTTATGTAGTGCTCCAGTCGGTTTGAAAAATGGTTTTTTTTACACATTTCAAAAGGGTTTAAAAGCCCCTGCTGATCAGCTCAATAGAGGGTTCTTAAAATGCAACCAGAATAACAAAATGCACAGGAAACTTTTGGAACTTCTGTAATGCAGGGCATAAGCAAGGCTGTATTTATTTATTTTTATTTAAGCTATCCCCAAGAATAAGTATTAATTTGAATAATTGTTGTTTCTGTCTTAAAATTGGTTAGTTCAAGAAAAGAAAAACACAACTAATGTTATTAAAAAAAAAGCCTTGGAATTCTGAAAGATGTCAGTAATACACAAACAATACTGACCCAGCCTGACAAAGCAGGGAGCAGCAGCCCTGTTAAGAATGGTTCTATTGCCAGGCACCACTCTCACAGCCTCCCACAGCACAGCTACCCTACGCTACCCATCGTGGTCATAGTTCAGTGCATACTGATCCATTGCCTGATTTCAGCGCTGGAGCTGCATTAGCATTCAGCTCCGGCTATGTTAGGATAATAGCATTAAAAGCAACCTCTGACCCTGTTGTCATGGAGGCAGCACAATGCAAAACTAGTACCTCCGAGCTATCGGTCCTCGCTCAGGCCCAGTCTATTTCTTCTGCTGCCAATCTTCATACATTTCTGTGCATTATTTAAATATTATTTCTCCAGCAGATTACAGCAACAAATATTACCACTGTGTGCATAAATGTAAATGAAATGCATAGATTTTAAGTGACTTTAGGGAGCTACATGCTGTATGTATGGATGTTTGTTTGTTTGTATGTATGGAGACAAGCACATAGCTTCACTGTTTAATGACAACTGGAGTTGGATAAGAATTAGAAGATAAAAGATACCAAAAAAGAAACAATGCTTTTTGCCTAATAACAGACTTTATAACATCTATAAAGGATTGCAAATATAAGTATTTTATGTATAAGGTAAACAAAAATATACTGTACATACAAGCAATGCAGCATGAGTTTCAATTACATGCAGATCTACAGTATTCAAATAAAACCGTATGTGTATGCATCTCCATTTGTAAATATGTAGACACATATACTGTACAGCTATGTATCAATATAGACATGTGACTGCTGCCTCAGTATTGCAATGCATTAGTCTTTAAAACACACAATAAATGGCATGACTCATTAAAATGTTAATAGCTGGCCCCATGCATGTCCGTGCTTGAGCCACACAGAATATGAGCAGCAGCTCTAGCTGACTGTAATTACAGCTTGGCTTGTTCAGACTCAATGTAAAGTAATTACTGCTTTGTTAACTTTTAACAGAGCTGGAGCCCTGCAGGCAGAGAGTACAAACTGGAGCCAAGAAGCGTCCTTAAATGTGACTGCAAACTCTGAGATTACCAAAAACACATAGGCGCCTATTGAAAAGATGGGGGCAGTGTTTCAACCTTTCACTGCTACAACAACAGTCCCCGATTCAGAACCCAGGTACATATTCCAATCACCGACTACTAACACATAACTCAATTAAATACCGTGGTTGACCACTAGGTTGATTTCCACCTCAAATTCTGTATTATATCTATTTTATTAAACCAGTATATTGGTACAATCCATGTAATTTCGATTTGTAAAATGATAATAAGCCATCAGTCTCATAGTCAAATTTGCTAGTTTATTATTTAAGCAATCAGACACCACTTGGCTATAATGTCTTTTCACAACAATCAACACCTGGAAGTGTGTCATTGCAATTATAAAATGACCAAAAACCAGAGTAGTGTAGGAAAAAAAGTACACAAAAAACCTAATTATTTTTGGTAAATGTTCAACTATTCAGCAGAATGAAACTGTGGAATAACAGAGAGTTATGCACGTTATGGTCTAACAACAGCACTGCTTGGAGTCTTGGTCAACCAGTCTCAGCTTTCTGTTCACCCCAGTCATTATCTAATTTAATGAAGCACATACCGGCTCCATTCTATTCAATGCTCTTTTGAAGTAAAGAAGGTGGGGGGGGGGGGCTATGGCAAGAAGGGTTAATATACTTGTAGTAAATGTCAGAAACTACTTGAGGTCTTTGGCATAACTCTGTGTTTGTTCTTAGCTATATCATTATACACCAGATTTCTGCAAGATAAATAACGCATTTCAATTGATTACAGTAAGGGGAACAAAAAAAAAAAAAAACGCATAAATAAGTAATAAAGCCAGGAAATGGTTTGTGCTTTTTTGTTTGTCTAAATGAAGATGCTGTGCAAACTGATGTAACCGATTGACTCTACACAAGTATTACAGATATCACAGTAATCTGGGTGCACTGTGTGTTTTGGGATGCTGTGGATTTGGAACAAACTGTGCCTGAAATACATATTCACTGTAGGGGCATATGTTTAAAAAGCAACAATGAGTATGTCCTTCAAACACCCTTGTTAATCATATAGAGGCCATAATATATGTAATAATCCGAATGCTGATTATGTGCAGGTGTCCTGACCACAAGTTGAATCCTGGGTGGGGCCCGTATGTGGCCCATGGGCCCAATAAGTCACAGACGCATTAAGCTACTGAGTCCTCTGTAAAGGTTTACAAAAGAGAATTAATTAAAATAATTTAAAACTACAGTTAATTAACCACACCTTACTGCAGTAAGTAGCAAAGGCAAGTTTTAGCCTGTACTGTTCCATTGTTTATTTCCTCTCAGAAAACTTGTCTTTTCCCCTTTGCTGTGCCTGATGAGTGTGTGAGAAAAACAGAGACGAACTCAACCACCTCCAGTCTGCCTTTTTCTAACAGGCAGAGGGTATTAAAGCCTGTGGAGAATTGCTCATGTCTGCTAGAGTTTGTGTGCTACTAGCAAGCTGATGAAAACTTAAGGAAATGAACTGAAACATCCTGTTAATAACCACTTGCAGCATAGAAGACTGACCTGAAGCACTAACCGTACATGATATAATACATGTACTGTGTGTATAAAGAGAGTCTGTTCACAGATTCACAGATCTTCAGAGGCAAGGGGCCGTTGCTCGGGGCAGAGTCCGAATATTCAGCCTGACTGGCAATGCAGGGAGCCTGTTCCCTAATGTTAAAGACCAGCACATCAGGGCAGAGGTGTGTCAGGCTAGCCATGGCCCTGACTGGCTGTGGATTAGTGCAGGGGACCCAGGGGAAAAAGCCTGCTGGCGAGGCAGAGATGCAGAGGCTCAACCTCATCTCTTGTCTGGGCCCTGGTGTAATCCTTCCAAGAAAAGACAATAGACTAGGAGACAAGGTCAGGGGCTTGAAAAGTGAAAAGGCCCTACAGAAACACATCCATGAGCAATGGAAGCTCCTTAATGCAAAACTGGCATTCAGTGGCTGCTCACCACCCCCAACCCTCTCCCTCCTGGAAGGGCTCCCCCTGGAGGTGAAACAAATGTGTACCGGGCAATAATATGTGGCGAAAATCCACATGCACTTATCTGCTATTTCCAACTGTGCTCTAATCCAGCCATTCATGATACATTTCACACTAATTCATTACGCACCTCAGAGCTGGGAAAGCAATAGGAACTACTTTATTAATAAGCTTTTTATAAATAGCTGCATATATATATAAAAAATGCATTCTATAGAAGCTCTGTAGTTTACAGCAATTAAAGTAGGCTCTGCACTTGCAGTATTGGTCAAAATATATTTAATGGAGTTAATATAAAATCTGATGTATTTAGCTATATATACCACTAGAAGCACAATAAAAAATTGCAAGTGGCAAAATATGCAATAGCAGGTGAATCATTTCTAGTACACCCTGGTCCTCAAGTACCACGACTGTACTCAGGAACTACTATTAAACATAAAAAAGAATGGTGTTGTACAGTCTTTATATACAGTCTTATATTTATATATATATATATATATATATATATATATATATATATATATATATATATATAGCTATTTGTTTAAACAAAATAAATTATCCAAGTTAATATATATTTTTTTTTTAATTAGGTTTTTTTTTTACTGTGCGTAAAAAAGGAAGGTTGCTGGCCAGGTGGCGATATCCTGTCAGATTGCATTTACATTTTTCGATTCTAAAGTCTACACTGAGGGCTTTATTATTCCCCTACCTATCTGTGAATCCTAATGCAGGGGATTGCATTAAGTGGGGACCTGGAAAGGGCTCTTTGGAGGAGGCAGAGGCTGGGGCTCAGAGAATGAAAGGTAGTGTGGAACGGCTCAGCTTTGATAGGAGAGGATTAAGAGCTGGGCTGGAATAGGAATCTCTTTACAGCTGCCTCAGTCCCTCGCCCTCCCCGCTCCTCACTTCTCTACTCACTTGTGTGCCTTTTTCTTCCAGAGCGTTGAACTTGAATGATCCCTGCAGTACCCCTGCAAGTGGGTGGTGGGAGAACATTAAGTTGGGAGGCAATTAATACAAAAGAATAAAGATAAATCGGCATTTAGAAATGTGTCAAATGCTAAACTTACATTACACACACACATGCGCGCTCTCTGTGACTATGGGGTTAGCTGAGTAATGAAATTATATTCTCAGACTAAACAATTCTCATAACTCTCTTTATCCCTTATTTCCCCCTAAAAAACAAAATAACACAATTAAATAAAACAAACCAATTAAAAAACTGTCAGTGGTAAGCCATTTTAAGGCCTGCAGAGATATTAGCAGTTTTTATTAGATATGTAAATTAATATTTTAACCCAAGGCGTCACACCATTGTAGTTTTTACCAATTGACCCAAACAATTTCATATGTAACTACTGTACTGAACATAGATCATTCAAATAGAGCCCTTATGTAGCAAGGTTATGAAAACCACAATCTCCGACAGTGGAAGCAATTGTTATTTTAAAATTTTGTCTTAAAACCATAAAAAATGCCATTGAGGGCTGCCTCATTTATATCCATTACTGATGAAAAACTATTAGCAGAGCAAATGAAGCTGCACGTTTATTACAGGTCCTATAGTATGAAACCATGCAACTCTACCTGACAAAGTATTTTGGACAGTATAAAAGTGAATACACATTTGTAGAAAGATCCATTTGACCAGATAACCAAAATGTATTTAATAATTTGCAATTATATTCTAATCCATTATGTGTTAAATGTCATGCATTTGTATTGTACTCCTGAAAACAACCTGTTCCTTCACCATTCAACAACAAAAAAAATACACAACATACCTTTAAATACTGAAGTATAGCTTCTAAAATCTTTCAAATTACATTCATAAATGCATCATAAATTATTTATACAGGAGCTTTGAAATAAAGCATTACCTAATTACTTAAAAAATCCCTAGTCCCTGCTTTGGTAGACAGCAGCTCTCATCAGCGATGTTAGAGTGAAAATTAGGGAGGCAGAACTCAATGCCTGTGTGCTTCTGCTTTTAGACGGTCAAGCGTGGAAACAGGATACACCTTTCTGGATGGATAATTTTCCTTATTAAAACAACACAGCGGGAAGCGCAGCAGGGAGCACACTAAAACAAGGCTTTTAATTGTAATTTCCCTTGGAAGATTTTCCCAAGACAGTGCAGAGGCAAAGCTTAATACGAAAACCTGGCAGTGCAGTGCTGCCTCCATTCAGGCCCTGCAGAGAGGAGACAGGGTCTGCTGAGGGCTTACGCACCCAGGGGGTGGGCAGGCATGGAGCTGAGCCACCCTCTTTCCATTTAAGCTTTCTGAAGGTACTGGTTATGTTGTAAATACAAAGAGCACAAACAGAGATTTGAATGCGTTTTTTTTTTTTTTTTTTTTTTTTTTAGTTCCTCCCATGAGAAATTTTGGAATTCTAATTCTGTATCACGGCACACATACTGTCGGGACAATACCAGTGGGGAATATGTAGGAAATCCACCTTCTTAATGCCCAAGCACACCATGTAACAAGTCAATATTAGGCCTTGCGATTACGGAAAGCTTTATGCAAGACCCTTTGCTTTGTTTTTTGAGCATTACAGTATACTATCATATGCATAGAATTATATTCAAAACATGTATGGCTATATCTACCTTTACTGAGGAATCAAGCGGCTTTATAAGCACATTGTTTCTTACAGAAGCCACCCCCCCCCCCCCTTTGAAAACACCCTCATCTTTTATCTTTGTTGACAAACACATATTTACCAAAAGGAAAAAAAAACAAGCTTTACAAATGACTTGGTGTTAACCTGTTATTTCCTTGAAGACCGATTAAAAAGTTTTAGAACTTAGTTCTAGAACTGCCCAAAAGAGCACCAAATACAAAATGTTTCAATGCATAACTCAACTACAGAATCAGCTACAGAATCGGCCCAATCAAAAAACGATCAGGAAAACGTTAAATGATCCCGACCAAGTCAGTCAGAACCCTTTCATGAAGGAAGGGCGTGCTGGAATACTCCTGTTTGATACTACATCGCATTATACGGCACTCTTATCTGATCAACAGTGTTACGGGCTTGGGTTGCCCAAGCAAGAGTAGAAAAACCTAGTTTTCTTTGCTATTATTTAACAGTAAAATTGTTCTGCAGATTGGGACAGCTTTACGTTTGCTGCACATGGTTTTGTGATTGCTCAAAAAATTATTTTTTTTGTTGTTATTTGCGACCTCAGTAGTTAAATAAAATGTGGCGACTCCACTTCTCTCCTGTAATTAATGAAATCAATGAATTACTAACTTCAAGTGTAGTTGACGGACGATACATTGTTCATTGAGTTCAATGCTACAGTAGGCCATTTTAGACAATTCCACAGAATCCTACGTGTGAATAACTACAGCCTTTAATATCCATTTATTAAAAAAAAACAACAAAAAAAAAAACTTTGGTAACATTTTTTATTTTTCTTTAGCAAATACAAGGTTGTTTTCACTAGTTTAAATTAAAATACCATTTCCTTTTAATTAGAATCCCAGTCTGGGGCACTTTTAATAACCATTATGTTGTTCACATATAGCAGGGTTTTCATAATGATTTTCAAGCTCCAGTAGTTTGAGAAATAGTTTCGCTCAGACAGCTGACAATAACAGCTGGATGTCCCAGTCAGATTCTGTGTCAGACCAGCATGGGTCTGCAAAGCCCCATTCAGAGACCAAAAGAACGACCTCGTCTACACAGTACCTGAATTACGCATTTATTTCACAGGAACATGCAAGGCCGAAGGATTCAAAAGGCATATCCACAACCCTGCCAGTCAGAATAATTAGGAAGCGTTATGAATAATGTAAATTGCACTGAAAGGACATAGTAAATAAAATCACACACGCAGCCAAAAAGCAAGCAAACAAACAAACAAACAAAAACAAATCTAGTTTCCCCCAACTTGCCTTCTTCAGGGAAATGGTTAATCTATTTTTAAATAAAGCTAACTTTTGTAATCTATCCAGTACTTAGAATGCTGTCATTGATCTATGATTTATGTGATTTAAGCCACCTCTTGGCTCTAGCATTGGTTTCTGTCCAGGCAGCTGAGCTGAATACTAATCAGGGGATAAAATGTATGTTCAGGCTTTATCAGTGCAAGAGCCTCCTGAGGAAGCAATAAGACGCGACGAATGTGTGCCAGGCAGGTTACTTGCAGAAAGAGGCATGCAGTTCATAATAAACCGAATAGCAAGGATTACATTTTATAATTTATTTACACAGCTTGGAAATCTAACATTTGTATACACAGTTCAGAAGAGAGCACCTCAAGTCGGGTCCACAATATAAACACATGTTTGTGCTGCATTATTTACACACACACACACACACACACACATATATATATATATATATATATATATATATATATATATATATATATATATATATATATATATATATATATATATATATATATAATTTTTTTTTTTTTTTTTTTTTAAATACTTTTTGTACTACTCCAAATCCTTCCAGAAAGGGTATGTATATAAAATAAGTTTACCTTAGTCATCTAAGGGTGCTATTTTAAGTTAATTTTCTGCCAATATTTATTTTGCTTCTATTATTGCGTCCCTTGTTACCTGTTAATTTTATCAAAATAAACTTTGCTCTACATTTGCTCAGCCTCTAGCGCTGTGAAAGAATGTGGTACGCTAGTTTCCAAATGACTGGATTCTTAATATTTAAATATGGTAGTAGTCATCTTTACAAAATGCCTTTTTAATTTATGCCAAGAGAATTTTTTTTTTCATGTTTAAACCATGAACTATTGACATGGTCAATCTTGAAGTACAGTGGTTAATCTTTGCCAGATCATGCACCACAGCTGAATCAAGTTCCACTCATGCAGATTCTCTTCACCATGGGAGTTTCAAAACAAGGTTTCACAAAGCAACCAGCCATTGCTATACCATGAGTGACTATGAAACAAGCAAAGTCAGCAGTGGGACCAGCAATGGCAACGGTTTATGATCTGCGCAAATAGTGTAATATTTACGGTTTAACGGGAATTTATGAGAAGGTGGTTCACTGCCAAAACATACAATGTAAAATACTTTTATAAGTACAATATATGAGCAAGGGGTGTCTATTTTTATATTAAGATTTCAGAAGAGCTAACAAAACTGGACCTGCAACATTCATTTCTAAAATGTTATAAAGGTGAAAGCAGTCTGCTATATAGAAAAAAATCACAACAGTGGGTTTATTTAATGGCTCCAAAAGGTTGAGGAAATATATGCTTTCATTATTAAATTACTCGCAATAGCCCCCCCCCCCAGTTTTTAATGTATTTCTGACTGTAAGAACATGGAAGAGAGACTCACATGCACAGTTTGATGTTACATTTTAATGACAGCGGCTTTATTTGCAGTTCATTTGCTACTTGTTGGTAAGCATAACCTAAGAAAATATCCAAAACAAATTTCAGAAATTCTTTTGGTATTTGGTGTTGATGTCAATATGCAGTATCTGTATACTGTGCCTGTTCAGTTGATGGAGCAGGCTATTACAGCTGTAGAGACATTTCACTGATATAGCCTGTGCTAAAACAAATCTGAAGAACAAAACAAGATGCTGTGGGGCAATACAAAGTTCATTGAATACCAAGACGGGCATAAAGTTTGGACAAAATAACTTCACTTTTAATTTATCTGCCGCACAAACAGCAAGTAACTAAGTGGCAATTTCATTAATTTTTTTTTACCATCCCTTACCTTTTTAAGATTTTTGAGAGCTGTGAGTTTTATTGATTTGTTTTGTATGATGTTGGACAGTGCTTGGACAGCCCAACAACTTACTGAAGTTGCCAAAACATTAAATTCCTCTTGAATTTCCTGAACACACTATATTTGAAAATAGCTCTGAAACAGACTTTAGTGTAAAAAAGTTGCCAGAATGTTAATGAAAAGAAAAATGACAGGTGCATTATTTAAACAGCTGTAGCAACACGTGGGGACACAGAACTCTATATTTTTTGGAACCTCGCTATTTACTCTTTTAACTATTGTGCTTTAAGGCAAGACACAACTATAGCAATGGGGTTTGATGAGCCAAATGGACAGAGCTGAGCCTTGGGATGTGATTCTTCAATCACAGCTCAGCCGCTGACTTTACTGAGAGATCCCCTAGAGGCACAGTGCTGGTGGAACAGGCAGGCAAAGGTGAAAGTGACTTGAAAGACAAACAGCAACACAATCTGAATCTCAAGGGATGTGGGTAATTACGTGGATAGGGAATATAATAAAAGATGCAGGGATTTGGTTAGGCTACAGTTAAAACACATTGTAGCTTACTATCGTCAAAATACTCTACCACTGGTGTTAAATTGCAGCTTCATTGCAAAGCAGGAACAGTTACACTGACTCTTATGAACATCCCCAGAGTTTCTTTTACTTTTTTTTATTTATTTCAAATTTTACATTTATTATCATATGCAGTATTCAATTACAGCATAGTTTAATGTAAAACTGCATTCCCTTTTTCTGTTTGGCCAATATGAAATGGCTTTATTGAAAAAAAAACACTTTGCTACCTAATTAATTTATACAAACATGATCACATTAGGACACAGAGGCGTCTAGTCAATTGATCGAAACATTGGCGGACCTAAACGCCATATTGAATGTGAGAATGCTTATTGTCTTTCTGTCCGTGAAAATATGTAAAACACCACAACTGATCCTATTCTAATTATCCAATAAATACTTCTTATAAAACATAGATTGTCTTAACCCAGCATTTAAAATAACCAAGGCACCAACCTGATTTATTAACGGTACAATCTTAAATGCAGTACATCATTTTAAGCTATAAGAACACATCACGCTTACACCAAAGATTAACTCCATAGAATCCCAAAGCCCAAGGTTTTCTATAAATCATGTTATAAATCCATGTCTTTCACAGGAGTGTTTCTTACTCACCTTACTGTCTATTTATTCTGCCACTTTTCCTCTGTTTCCTATTTGCTGAAACCAGTTTTTATAAAGGCACAAGGGTTTTTTAATGTTTTATTTGTTTTTTTAAATAAATCAGGTCATATTTTAAAGTCACGGACATCTGCATTTAATTACTTAAAGTGAGTGGCTGGCAAACTGCAATGAGCAAAAAGGCAAATATTTCGCTTTTGTGTCTGTGCCCAAAAGAAGTCAATATGGCTGTGCGAGGTGTGAGATTCATTGGGCGCCACGCAGGAAACACTCAATCAGCTGTTTCACAGCTGTACTCTGGGAGAAAGTGTAACACCTTTCAATAAAGAAAAGAAAAAACGACTTAAGGCTTAAACATGAATTGAGTAAATCTTACCTTGAAGGTGTTTATTGTGAGCTATCTCCCTGCTATCTTTGGATCACTGTGATTATCTGACTGTCATGACTCCTCCAACATGAAAATTCAAAGGTGATCTGAAAACAGTTCTGCATATGAAAATCTAAAGAATATAACAAGTACACCAACACCCAAATATATCTCTGACTGGGTTGTAATTCCGCTCTGATTGAATCAAGCTTTTTTTTTTGGTTGAGAATTTTACACCACTGGTCAACCACCCTGGATTGTATCAACCACCAATGCCTGGTTATCCTGAGATTACTACAAAAAAAAAAAAAAAAAAAACCTGGTGCATCCAATTAAAGAGGAGTCTGTGGTAATCCAAACTGCTTTAAAACATCCAGCAGTGGATTTTCCTGGTGCGATTGATGGAATCATTCCCAATGTTTTTGATGGCACTGACTGTTGCATCAGACCCCATACTGCTGAACATCTTGGTACACTAAAAATAGATTTTATACTATAGTAAAGGTAATCTAGCATACTACTGGAACATACCCTGAATATGTAAATTATATATGAAGCAAATAAAAATGCTACAGTAATTGTCTGCTGCTTTTTTTTCACTTTTGATCTGTTATATAAAGCAGATTTATATCCAATCCTGACACAGCTATATACTGCACTGAAGGAGTAGTGTGCTAAAAAAACCAAACTAAAACTAAAAACCCCCCCCCCCCCCCCCCAGGGGACCATTGAATGCAAATTGTGAACAAGATGATAAAAATGCATAAAATAATAATACTAATACAAAAATTAAGTTCTGATTTATAATTATATAGGATAAATTGTTTATATAATTATATATATATATATATAAGCTATAATGTATATTTTCATTAAACTCCATGTAATACAATGACTTTGATAGGTTTCATTAGACTCTTTGACAATGTTTGCTCTGAACCCATACCATTTTTTAAAAATAATGTTTTATTATGAATTAATAGTTTTGAACTTCATGTTTATTTGAAAAACTCAATCAATGTTCAGTTAAGTTTATCTGACCTATGTTTGCTAAAAGCATACAGGTGTACATTTTTTACTTTGCATTTAAGATTTGAATTGTCTTGCTGCTTTTGGTTGGGATCCTGGCTGCATCAGTTTCCAGTTTTGTAACTGAGCCAACTCAAACACTGGACGTCTGTCACCTAATTCTCCCCCTCAACTGCAGCTGAATGCTGCGGAGAGCGCAAGTGAGAGCTGAGATTGAATGTAATTTACAATCAGACAATAGAGAGCAATCTCAATCAAGTAAAAATGAGACAAGCAAATTAGGGGTAAGCTTGAGCTTGGGGTGGTAGAGCAATGTACTGTAATTCCACTGCCAGCCACACCAACTAACAAATACATGACTCCTTTACATGAATAGAAAATCTGTCCACGTACTCGCTGTCGCTAGAACGCTGAACTTGGAGATCTGCCTTATTTTATTGAATAACAAGGAAGCACATCAGGCTGATATCACAGTTAATCTTAGCAGAATATTAAGACTAAAAACACTGAACCCTAGGCCAGCATATTTACTATGCCAAGCCAGTACTGTAGAATTAATTTGCAGGTAATAAATGCATAAGACCTATAGTACTGTATTGCACAAAAACACTGACACGTCTGTTATCCTTTGTTCTTTAAAGCAATTTTCAGGGTTGACAGGGGACCAGTATCTCCTATGTAAAAACATGTGAACATGTAAGCCCTCGGTTTTACAGTGGGTACGAGACATTAGTGTACAACAGCGAAGTGTGAACTGATTTCCACAAAACTGGATGTGTTTGTTTCAAATCAAGGAACTGTCATGCAGGGATCTGGATGCAAGTTGAACATGTGCGAGATTTGGAATCTCAATTGGAATTACGGGGCCTTGATTAAGATTCATTCACACTGAAGCTGATTAACTTTATGTAGACATGCCATATATTGTAATTAGAACTGAGTTCCTGATAAATATTGTATACACTGGGGATAAAAAAAAAGAACTATTCAATTCATTCCTGTTGATACCCATACAGTTCATAGTCATTTTACATAAAGCAAAAGTTTTACATTTTTACAAGAATTAAAATGCCCCTTCCGCAATATTATTACTATCATTTAACATTACTGCCAATAAGAACAATAATGAAATCTTTATTTCTTACATTAACGTGTGTAGTCGTTAAATGGGATGGCTCTGTTTTTAGTTAATGCACTGTGCTTTAATGGGCTGCTCTGCCTTATTACTGCTTTTGATGCCAACTCCAGTAACCAGAGAGCTCCCCTTCATTAGAGACACATGAGTTACTCATTCCAGCCCAGCCCCGAGCGGGTGAAATCATTTCTTGAGGAATTTCTCAAGTAATGACATCAGTTTTCTTGGCATGTTTAGTTTCAGCCCACAGAATATCAACTCAGAGCTCTCAACCCCACTACTGAAAAAAAGCCCTGACTTCCAAACAGGAACCGACATACTGGAGCAATTAAACGGGGAGGGAAGAACATATTTAAAATATAATATGAACATGATTGATGATGCTGTCAATACGTGCAACACAAGTCAATGTCAGAATAATTTAAAGAAAATAAATGACATAAATTGAAGCAGATTAAATAATTGCACTTCTGAAACTAATGCTGCCACTGCCTGCTCTATTAGACACCATGATTAGAAGGTTGTTGTACAAACACATAGTCTGGCAGTGTTCTAAGTTGGCTAGCTCTACAGCGAGCTACATCTACACTTGCAGCGCTCCAATACTGTCACAGTTAGGCAGCCAAAATATGAGCTGCACATAAATAACTTGTTTTCTTTTTTTTTTTTTTTGGAAGGGTAAAAATTAAACAAAATATTATTTCTCTTTATAGATATTTCTTTCTAGCCCAAGTTGATCTGCACACAATTTATACAAGGGTGATAGCTAGCCAAAACATTGTAGCTGCAATTTTAAAATCAACATATTTGTACCATAAGCTTTGGTTGTGCCACATTTCTGTGATTTAAATGCAACTTATTTGATTTATAATATTTAATAGAATTAGTTGTTTTCTATATCCGTATATATAATAGATATATATATATATATATATATATATTATATATATATATATATATATATATATATATAATATATAAAATTTCTAGTTTTTATTGTAACAGTTCACCTCGTTCTGGAGTTCTTTGTGCGGTAGTCAAACAAGGAGCTTTGTGGAGGATCAGTCAATGTAATCATTATCTGTTTTCTCCGGAGTGAACTGGAACGAAAGACGGGGGAAAAGATGGAGGGAATTGTTATATTTTATATATA
Source organism: Polyodon spathula (assembly GCF_017654505.1). NCBI lineage: Eukaryota > Metazoa > Chordata > Actinopteri > Acipenseriformes > Polyodontidae > Polyodon > Polyodon spathula. The sequence goes on along the minus strand of NC_054540.1, from coordinate 52,626,285 downwards.
TATACCTGCCATAATCGCCATGGTAATTAGGACTACAGTTGCATCATGCAGATCTCAAACTAAGATGCCACTATAGTACTTCGTCGCTTTAGCTGAATTATGGATAATGAATAATACCAAAACGTCGTTTTTTTCTTTTTTTTCTTTTTAATTTTCGCTTTGCAGCGGAGGTAAAAAAAAAAATAATAATAATAATCTGCAGTTCCTGCTGTGCCATACCGTCTAAGCCTTGGGTTTAAAAGTCCACGATGCACACACTGGAAAGAGCTTTACAGAGCTGAAAGTAAAGATCTTTCCCAATTAACTTCTCGACAGTGACAGCTGCGGAACAATTACTGTATGGTAACCCCCGTCCAATTAGGCCGGCGGTCAAACGGATCTGAATTTCAACTAAGAGGTAACAGTCCCGAACTACTACAAGTAGCGTACAGTAAAACAAAAACAATTAGTCAAAGCAGTATGATTGCCGATTCCATAGTTCGCCTCCTTTCTGTTGAATATTACATGCACAGCATGAAATGTTGCAGCTGAAAATATTTTTCAACAGCGAGACTATGGGGCGGAGGGGGGTGTTTAGCTTGTGAACGGTCATTAACAAAATAGCTTGAGAGCATTGCTAACTGAGTAGGTATTACACATTGATTAAACGTGGGCGTTTGATACATACAACAAACTGAGAAAGTAACTTATATATATATATATATATAATATATATATATATATATATATATATATATATATATATATATATATATACCTGAAATAATAACAATAAACAATAGAACACTAGGCCCTTCTTTAGGTTGCATAGCCCTGTAAACTCTACATATACAGCACTACAGGATATAAGATATTTAACTGTCTTACTAATATGAACACATAAACCAAATCCTAAAGATTAGTTAACGCAGTTCTATGGAGTCCTATTTTTATTTACAGGTCTGCATCGTTTAAAGAGTTAAACTGCACGTAACCTCTGGTGCTTCCTTTGCTTCCATCAAGTTGAATCTGTACATTTTCCTTATCAATCCTGCTTTCTCTAAAGATTACTGAACTGGTAATTATTTATTTTTTTTTTATTTCCTGGAGAATCAGCACTTAGAAACTGATAGTCTAAGAACTAAACCGTGCATTGTTTTGGTGCCTCGCCAATCTGGGCTTACCAGTAATGTGAGGTTTGAAGAATAAGACTGAAACACCCCCACAGTACTGAGGGGAAAAAAATCCTTAATCGTCAGTGGAAATGATTAATAACGGTTATAATACGTGTATAAGCTTGCATTGCCAAATACAATTGAAATTCAAATAGTGGAACTCTTTCAACTACTAATCCATTTACTTCCAGTGCTGATATATTTAACAGTAGACTGTCAGCACCAAAGAAAACATAACTGGCTGCTCTTTCAAAAAGTATTGGGAGTGAGGTATTATTACAGGAGACCACCTGTTGGTTTCCCCAGGACTCCACTGTATAAGGTTATACCTCTGGTCATGCCCTTTGTGCGGTGTGCTGTGGTACTAACAGTGCAGATACTAAAACTGTACTCGTGTAAGCAAATAGTTTTACTATAAGTTAACTGCTCTTAGTCGAACTCGCTCTTAAATGTAATTATTTACTGTATTCATTATTTAACTGTTATTTGAATTTGATCTTATTTGCTACTGATTTTATTATATTTTATAACTTCTCTTATCCGTAATGTGATATTTTATAATGTGCTACTTTGTATTGTGATATTTTGTAACAATTGTAAGTATTGGGACCTAACCTGGATAAGATTTCTTTTAAGATAAATAAATAATGAGTATAATAATATAATAATAATAATATAATAATAATAATAATAATAATAATAATAATAATAATAATAACACTGTTTTGGAACTGCATTAGCTTCTGGGACCAGAATATACAATTTTACAGTAATAATACTTTTTTGTTTGACCATCGCTAAACAGCAAATTACATTGTCTCTGCAGTAGCGCAAAGTAGCATGGCCTGTTAGCTCGTGAAACTCTTGTGTAACTAATCAACAAGTATGAATTTAATTTTACAGTCAACTGTGTGAACCTTTCTTGTTTGCAATGTTCGTATACCCACCGAACCAGCCCTCTAGCTGTGATATTTACATTACAGGACTGTACATTATAGGGGTTGTATTGTAATTTTTTCTGTGGGTTTCTTGATTGGGAATGCCATGTAAATAATACACAAATTCAGGTCTTAATTAGTTACGATAAGATTGGTTTCACTTCAATCTTAACCATCATGTTCATTTTCTGCTCTAATATGACCCTGTGTCTGCCTGCACCTTGCCACTCTCCTCTACTAGATCAAGGTAAATTGTCAATGTAGAGGGAAGCAACAGCAGATAGATTGCAGTGATTATACATAACAATCAGAACAGATTTGTTCTGTATTATTATACAGCATAACCTAGTTTAATAATTGTATAATTGCATGTTTTAGTTTATTTACTGACTGAACTTGAGGAACCAGCTTTCTTCCTTGTCTGTTAATCGTGAATGTATGTGGGGATATTCATGCCAGCTTTGGGAGCTAACCCTATTATGTCTTGGCTTCTGGTCCATAGACTAATGTGAGAAGAATTGAAACAAAACAAGACATAAACGTTTCAAAGATTTTTTTTTTTTTTTTTTAAATCATGTAGCTAGAAAAATAAAGCCAATATCAATATTTTTTTTGTTTATTTTTGGTTCAAATGGGCTGATTTTTACAAGGCTTATCGAATAAATAATAATAAAAAAAAAGCAATCAAGTAACTTATTATTTATCAAGTAATTATGTAAATTCTGATAGATTTTATGAACCATAAATCAGTACTTCCAGAAATGAACAGTGAAAAATGAGAAAGAAGAAATATGCTGATAAAGAAAGAAAAAGGTGAAATATAAGATGTATTTGCCTTATTGTTAATTTTACATATCTCTCTCTCTCTCTCTCTCTCTCGCTCTCTCTCTCTCTCTCTCTCTCTCTCTCTCTCTCTCTCTCTATATATATATATAGATATATATATATATATATATATATATACACACACACACACACACACACACACACACACACACACACACACACACACACACACACACACACACACACACCAACATTCGACAGCTGTTTGTGCAAAACCGTAAAAAAAAAATGCTGTTGTACATGTACATGAAGCCACTTAAATTATTTGGACACGCATGCAGTTTATACCACTATTGTATTTGTACTTAGTAGACAGACTTTGAAAGAAATTGCAGACAACTCATGTATCCGCTAGGTTATAAAAGAAATCCGGTTTATTACCAGGAGGGGACAGAACACCAACTGTTAAGATAAATAAAATAATATTTTGTTAGAAATGAAAATTGAAAAGATAAGCAGTGTCGTTTGTTTCTTCTCAGTCTTGGGCTAGTCAAACAGAATATGAAGAGCCGTCTAGAGGAGCAGTGAAAACAAACAGCTGCCCATCACCCCAGCCGACGCGAGGGAGGAAGTCTTTGATGCATCCCCCGAGGTCCCACAGTGAAATAACCCATCTTTTTTAGAGAACTCTCTTCCAAGAAAGGCTCGGGTTTTCGACTGAGAAGCCAGAAGTTTGCTGCGTGAACAAAACAAAGGTAAAGCGGTAGACAACTACGGAATAATAAAATCTGTGAAAGAGCTATGCTTGTGTTTTTAACAAGCATTACATTTATCTGATAAAACAACCATTAGAAAACACATGTTTTGTGAATAAAAAAATATATATATTTTATATATATCTATTATATATTATATATAATATATATATATATATGTGTGTCACATTTTGCCAGGGCTGTTTAGGAAAAAAACCTCATAGAAATGCTATCTTCATTACTTTAGGGCATCTGGTATATACATATTGTCATAATTTTGTGGAAAGAAATGGAGGCTATGGCTCCCTCTAATTGATTTTATTAACTGTTGATTTATTGTTGTTTTACCTCGAGCTTGGCACCCCCTGGTGACCATATATTGTAATAAACATCACTAGGACCAGTGTTTACCATGAAAAGGAAACCTACCAATACCAGATTTGGAAGTACAAACTGAATAAAAAAAACTAGAAGTAGCTGCATGGTGCTTTTGGTCGGAGATCATGATACACACCTCTATCACGATTTATCAATACACAATTATCTGTTTCACCCGCACTTTCTGGACTGGACACCTGGTCACAGCAACTGGGCCTTAATCAATAGACTCCTCCAACAGCCAACAGGTAGACATAGTTTTCATTCGCTGCAGATTTTTAACAATAGACAAGATAGCTTTCATAGTCCAGATTCCTGTTTTAGTGGCCCTTCAGAAAAGTAAAAGAAAAACTAACATTGGTATATCAATATAATACCATTGCAAACCAACGGTGGCATTAGGAATCAATATTATAAAATGGTACAGCAGCACAGTTGCTGACAGGGTACCATGGCATTACGTGTATTACCAGTCTGTATTAGTTCACAGCATTGCGGTACCAGTTTTTTTTAATAAAACTTCAAGTTCTGTAAATGCATGCATGGAAGGTGGTAGAGATGTCTAATCCGGATCACAGCTAGGTCTGTGCGCTATGTTTTTATGCCTATTGATAACATGCCATACTTTTTTTTTCAGAATTGACACCTCTCGCTGTTAAGACAAAAAAAAAAAAAAACGATTGTGCAATGTTTAACAGTTCCTCAGTAAAAAGGTTCATTTGTGCTGTGGTCTTCAAAAAATAAAGAGAGAGAGAGAGCGAGAGAGAGAGAAAGAGAGAACGAACCTGTCACCATGTAATTTTAGAGTATGACACTAAACTTGTCAAGGAGACAGTTGTTAAACTGAATTATTGCTGACTTGCTGAAAAACAGCTCTTACCAGATGCAAAGGCCATCTGCAGTGCTGAAGTGGTACGAGGTGCTTTTTAATATGTGGTCCTACTGGTGCTTGAATTGAATGGCTGTGGCATAAAACCAAAGCATTGACTCATGCAGCATGAAGCAGCGAGGCAGAACTGATGTGAGTCAAGGCAAAATTGTCAATCTGTTGCTGTGCCCATAACGAGAACACATCTGTAGGATATGCACGCGCTTTCACCAATACCATTAGCACGTACTAGTGACAAGATTAATACCACCCTCGTTCCCCTGGTTTGGGTGTCCGGTGGAGTGCTCTTTTTAATCGTTCTGGAGTTGTGTGAATGATGATATCTCTGGCACGTGTCGGCAGACAATGCAGGCTAGTGAGAGATCATGGGGATTATTAAACCCTGCTTCCGTTGCTTAATGTCCCCATGTGTGGTGGAAACCGGAATCAGTATTGAGGGTATGATGGTCTATTGAAGCCATCGGTGCTTTCTGGTATTAAAGGAATCCCTCCTTTGCCTGGGTAAATAATGCTCTGCTAGATCTGATCCTCTGACACATGAAATTTCAGTCATCTACCATTTAAGCCACTTGCAGGACAAGATAGCTCGAGCACTTGCGCTGATAGCTTCCACTTTTAATTGCCACATTGATGTTATGATAGGCAATATTTATATGCTGTCAGTGTCGCACATTACAGTTTACTAGATAGCTGATAAAAATGGACCATTTCCTTGTTAATCAGTAATTACATGATCTGGATATTGGCAAACTGCAGTACTTTCTTTGAAGCAAAAAGCTGCTGTTTTTTTAAATATTTAATAAACTGCCAGCTTCAGTTTGAGGAAGAGTCTTAGTTGCCCTTGTAGCAGTTGACTGCAAATGGATCTTACTCTTAGCGAAAGTAGTTTCTTTAAAATAAAAGTTAAAACCGATTTAATACAGATCATTTCAATCACAAAGTAAACAGGATCCAGATATATATAAACGGTACTTTGGTTAAAGGAAAAAAATGTTATTGTTGTATAATTTGGGTCCCCATAAAAACAGCCTGCAGCACTTTTAAAATAACCAAAATATTTTTGAAGGTGATAATATTTTTATTTCTACTTCCACATGATTTTGTTGTATAGAAAAACTAGGATGTGTCCTATAAGGTGCAGTTACTTGAGTCTGAATGCAAGTGAAGGCTGGCTTTGCAGATTGACAGCATTTTAAATTGTTACTTGGTACTGGCCTGACAACAATGCTGTTTGATGTTATTAATATAAAGACGGAACAGTGTAAGACATTTTAAAAAAGGCCTGTGTATTGTATTCCCCTTGTTATTCTTGCACCCCCTATGAAACGAGTCATGGTACATCCCAAGGCAGCAATAAACAGCAGACATGACTAGTGATTTTTGTGCCCCCTCTCTGAGCACGCCACCCTCACAGAGAAGTGACCCCCATTGAACAACACTGTCAACACCTCTGATCTGTAACACTGAGTCTATTGTATACGCTATCCGCACATGGCTGCACGTACTCCCTGCTTAATGGACAGTAGCTCTCCATAGGGAGAGTGAGTATTGAGGCAACAGTATGTTGCATCATTTCAGCTGCATTGAAATTCAGTTGTGCTTGAGGGGCTTTTTCTATCCTTTTTCAAATATAGTCAGCAGCAACGAAGGCAGGAATTCAAATGCAAATCAAATACAGTAGTGGAACAAAAAAAGTAATTTCTTTAGAGGCTGCCAGAACACGGGGTGGATTCAATCAGAAAAACAAGTGCACCGCTTTTTGACCTGCTCTTCGAGACAAAGGCGGCACAAGAACACCACACAGAAAAAGATTAAACACAAAACTGCAGTAATATTCAATTCACTTGTACTTGTATGATGAACTTTACAGGTTAGCGGTGAGACAAAGATGTGGGTTAAATCCAGTTTATAGCACCTCTATATCCATCACTAAATGACCTTCAATGGCAATGCAATGTCTAATGGTAGCACAAGGGAAGTTAGAATGTTACCACAGTGTTATAAATGTAATATTTTGACATACCAAATAACCAATAAATGCTGCATTGCAGTGCTGTGGAATCACATCTGTACCACTCTACAATGTTTGTTTCCCAAATCAATTGTGTTGATTAGATATAGCGGTTCTGCTCGTGTTTTATTTCAGGATACATTTTAATGGTATTCCAGTGGCATAGTTTACTGTAAAGGGAAGGCATAACAATTGGATCTTTGGACTACAGAACTGTCTTGTAACTGCAGATTATTGGGAGTTATAAAGATAAGAGCATTCTGCTGCTCTTCTAGCACTTAACTAGTGCCGTTAAACTTTAAAGTTTGCTGATGTTTGTGTCAACTTGTCTTTCACGGCAGTTTAACAGTTTTTATATGCATATGTTTAAAAGCTTAGGGATAACATCTCAGCTATTGAACTCAACCACCAGGCAAATCGCTTAAATATTCTGGTTCTTAGACTTAGAAAAGCTCCCCCACCCCCCCAGCCCCCACCCCCATTGAAGTAGCTGGAGTTTGGCTGTCCACAGGGCAATAAATGGGTAAATGGAGATTGCTCATTCAAAAAACAACAACAACAACCAAAAAAAAAAAAAAAACGTTTTGCGCAGTAATAATAAAGCCTCACCTCGTTCTCAAAGCCTCCTTTTTTTCCAGCAGCTCATTCTCTCAGTATTCAGGGTTCTGTTTCTATTCAGGGGGATTTATGCATCATTAGATGTGGACAAAGATTCGGCAACAGTTTCATTCACAGCTCTCCTTCAAGGGTGGTGGGTGTTGGAGCCCTGCAGCGTGGGGATTACTATCAGGCAGCACAGGGCTCGGGGAGAAAGAGTGCCGGGGGAAATGAAGCGAAGTTTCTTAAGGAGCGACCGTCAAGCTGTTAGTGTTAACCCTTACAGTGCCTGTTCTCTCGGAAGCCTTCTTTTAGCATGGTAATGTTACTTTCCCTTAATGTTACCTGTGCATTTTGTACTTGGCACATATCACTACCCAGTAATATCATATTGTAACTGCTATTCTTTTTGTTTGTGTGCAATTTCTCTACAAGAAAATCTAATTTAACCACGATGAACCTTTCACATTCAAAACCACTGTTACCCAACTTACTGCTGTAGGTATTATATACTGCATAACCGATCATGCCTTTGCCTGGCATTTACTCTCATTTATTTAGTACATTCATTTATTTCCTAGTAAACTGTCCACACTGTGTAGTTGCTGCCCATGTACAGCTTAATATAGGGTTATGACATTGACCACAAAATGTACTTTTAAATGTGAGCTGTAGGCTTGGCTTTAGCGGTACAAGTTTTCTTGAAATCCTCAAGTCTGTGATTTGTGAGTCTTAATTATGAGGAACAGGATATCCGAGTCTCTTGTGAACACACAAGCTTTTGAATATTTATGAGTCTGAAAAATGAAGTTCCCACCACAAACAGAGTGCCGATAGTTGAGGTTTGTTTCTCAGTGAAAGACATCAAGGTCACAAATGCTTGGTTTATATAATACAGCGCATCAGAGTGAAATAAGTATTCAGAGACACATGATTGCTTACATGGTATTGATTTGAAAATTACATTACCCAACCCCATCTTCTCATTCTGTTGCTGTCTATCAAGAGACAATTATATATATATACTTTATTAAGCCTGCAATATTTAGCACACACTTTAAGTTACAAAAGGATCCTTGATGTATATTATGTATTATATAGCAGCTGCATCTCCCTGTTAGTTAGCAGGTGCTTCCATAGCAAAAGCTGTGCGGTTGTTTAATGCTGAGTCTCAAATTTAAGGTGTTTTGGGTTCCGGAATGAATTTCACTGCAGAATTCTGTCTCCACCTTCCCTAAAGGAACTTGGTTTTGGTGTTACTGAATAACAACAGTGTCCCACCAGAAAAGGACAAGGGGCTAAAGCTAGGAGTTTTGCCTTCAGTCCATTTTTAATGGGCGTGCCATCTTTGAACAAATATTAGTGGCGCTCACGTTACAAAAAATTGATGCAAAGTAGGAAAAATGACCTTAAGATGAGCAAAGTTATAAAAGAGGGCCTCTGTAGGATTTTATATACATGAAAAAATAGTGTTGAAATAGACAAGTACCTAGTAAATATTACAATTTTAGCCCTCACTTTCCGGGAGTATCCTTTATATAAGCTTAAAGGTTTTCTCCATATATTTATAGAAATATATATCTACGCTCAGAAATTAATTGGGGGATTTATACTGAATACCTTTTAATGGCAGCGTCTGAGAACTGTATAATTTGGTTGTAGAAATAAAGCCGCTTGCATCAGGTTTTGAGATGATTTCCCTTCTTTTTTTAATCCCCAGCTCTCCAGACTTTGCACCCCCCCCCCCCCCCCCCCCCACTCAATGTGCAGTTGTGAGTTGTGCTGTGCTGTGCTGTGCTGCTCAGTTGGGCTGGAATAATGAGACCCACATTGCGCTGTGCAGCCATGTTCAATCCAGCAGCTCCCCCTCATACTCCCAGAATGGAAGGCCGCAAGCAACCGGGGAATATAAGCACATATGGATTTCTTTGTCTAGCTTTAGCAAACTAATCTGAACTGGGGAACATGTCACGCATTATATGAGGTCAGCTGCAGAAATATTTACCAAACGAATAGGCTGGCAGACAATATGGGGTGAAGGAAAACCTACGAAGTTCATAGCAGTTCATCTAGATACTGCATGAAAGAGACCACAAAATAGTGATTTTCTTATGTGCGTTGGCCTTAACAAACACCAGCCTGTCTCCTCTCTCCTGTGTTAATCCTTCAGGACGGTCTGCTCAGAATGTTTTCCCTTCTTTGAAATGGGATCTTCCTGATTTTTTTTTCTTTCTTTTTTCTATTTTCTTTCATACTTGAGCCATTAAGTACGGGACAAAAATATCTTCATATCCTTCTTTGTAACGCTCCCTTAATGAAATGTTGAAGTCCAAAGTCATGTGAATGTTCTAGTTTGTAGGACAACCCTTCCACTGTTTTTAATTAAGATTAAATAATAACATAATAGCTTCACTGGAAATGTTTGTGCATTACCTTTACTTAGATGCAATCTAATGATATCCATGTATAAGTACAATTTGTGTGTAATTATGTTAGTTCATAATGCTCTCAAAATAATATGTCACAAAACCAAAGTTATCCATAGCATTGACCTTATAGGTATCTCAAGTTCACACAAAATTATTTGCTTTTAACAGAATCAAACTTCAGCTAAAATTCCTGAACTTGACATTAGACTGGTGAATTAAAGCCACACACAAAAAATAAAAATAAAAATGAAGGTATTTCTATAACTACATTGAGCATGAGGTTTAGAACAACAGTACTAATATGTGCATAACGAGTGTACATTTCAAAGTTAATAAATGCGACTTTTCTGTAAAGACATGCTTTTAGTGGAGTTCGATGTAAACAGGGTTCACAAGGACCTGAACAGGGGTGAGGAGCAGCTGACTGTCATTAAAAGACCATCAACAAACACCCTATCATGGGCCTACATGGTTGTAAATGGCATTGTGTATTTAACGCAGCAGGAGAGGGAAGTGTGCAAACCATTTTGGCTGTGTGTGGTGTTGCATTGCTGTTCATGTGTAAGCACTGTTGGATTGACAGACCATAACAAGAGGAATGGAATTGTGTTGCTGTTGCTTTATTATGATTAATAATAGGGACAAAAATGCAGTATTACAGTAATCAAATACAAAACAAAAAAACATTATTATTATTTATTATTATTATTATTATTATTATTATTAATACTACAACTACTAAGAACAATAATTGTATTTAATTTGTTATTATTAATAGTCACAATTATAGTACAATTATTAATAACTATAATAAAGTGCATAACGTTTTTATATTAATATTGTTGTTTTTGCTGCTGTTCTTGTTAAACATAATACTTAAAATTACAATATTTAAAAATCTGAAAGTTGTTTCTAGAAAACATCATCATTACCATAATTTAGATTTTTAATAATAATAGTAATAATACATATTACTATAATAATGTATTGGCTTCACTACACTTTGCAGTGGCTTTATTATTAGCAGTAGTAATTTTACAACATTAAGGAATAACAATAAATAATACTACTTATAATACAACTACTACTTTAATAATAATAATAATAATAATAATAATAATAATAATAATAATAATAATACTATAGATATCTAATCTGTGGTCTGTGATCTGTAATCTAATCTTCCTCGTAAAGCGACAAAGAAAAAAAAAATCCTGAATCCAAACTAGTCCAGTCTGTGAGATTAGGAAAGGTGTTTGGCTGCGTCTCACAGTGAATGACTTTGACTTGTCCCTCAGAGCGTCACAGAGCTGCCGCTGGCAGCTGGGCTCTGAGGCTTCATTTCAGCCTCTCATGTCCTCACAAAGAGCTATTCATCTCGCTGGAGATAATCCTCCCCCTGGTGGCCAGATGGGTAGGAAGCTTTAGGGCCCCAAAACACTGAGTCGAGAATACAATGGTACAAATCGTACAAGCTGAAATAATAAGGAAAATGTCTTTATCTAAAGCTGCATATTACATTAATTGAATTAGCATGTTGCTGTTTTTGAACCCAAATTCAATTACTGCATTATCAACTTCTGCATATTGCAAGGTTACCTTTCGTTCTCGCTTGCAGCCTGCTAGACTTCATCCACACAGAACCCTGTCAGTGCAGTGTTGCAGTGCCACTCTCGTCTCCTAAAAAACAAATGCCAATTATCCGCAGTGTAATGCACTTTAGAGAACTCGGATCAGGAACATTTTCTAGTGAGGCGTTTGAAAGTGTAATTTGAACAGTGGTTTCTAATATCAGCATGGCACTAATTGTGTTCTTGAACACCGCACCAATATGTGCTGGTTGACCCAAGTTTGCATTATCGTTAACACAATAAGCTGAGCAGGCTTTTAAACAGGCTCTTGTTCTGTTTGACTAGAGATCGAAATGAGTTGGAATATAAAAGAGCTCATTTAAAATAAAAGAAAGCACACACTCACATTTTGTACGATTGCAAAAGAATGTCCCCCTTTTGAAATCCTTTTTATGTTTTTCATTTGTAATTTCATACATACTTTTGCCATAGATATTCTCAATTCTAAGAGCAAAATAGCAGACATTATACTAGTATCCAAATCCAATACTAATATTATTATTACTACTTTGATCAGACTTTATTACATACAGGTTTACCTAAATCAGGAGTTTTATCGTTTTTAATCCAAAGGGCCAATACTGATGTGGTATGTTAACTAATTGGACTGAACACATTTTGTTAATTATATCTTTAGCAAACACCTAGTAACTGAACAAAAAACAGAGTGTGGACTATCTGCTTGAAGTGCTTGAAAAAGTGCATCTGGGCTCAGCGAAGGACTCCAGGGGCCTGGAAGGCCACATTTGGCCCCTGGGCCTGGATTTGGACTATAACCTAGCGCTAATTCAGACACTGCGCTTTGATGTTGGATTTTAAAATAGTATTCCCTGGCACAACATTGCAGTGCTGCAGCCACAAGAACAAGCCATCTTGTTTATGAGCTCATAAAACGAAACTCTAGAGGCCAGTGTGTACACTGTAAATGAATCTGAAGGCACCAATACCTCTGACTATGTATTTTAAAGCAATGGTTTAAGAGCTAAAAAAAAGTCCAGTTCTCTGTCAACTTTCTGAATGGAAAAGGAGATCTCATTTACTATGTGCATCATTTCATGGGCTGATCCATTAAAAATGTCAAAATATTTTTTATTTTAACAGTGTGTTTCGTATCAGGTATCCCCCTTAACAGCCTTGACCCTCTCCTTCATGAAAGTCTGCCACTGCCACTGAATACAGGGCAGCAGTGGTCACTTCAGTTCTTAAAAGCGAGTAAGGTAGGGTAACCATTTGGCTCCAGTTTCAGCAGGACGGATTGTTTTTTAAAGGGAGTTAGGTATTATCTTATGTTACTATACATTGCCATTGCCGATACTAAAGACAGCATTTTAACATTCACAATTGCATTGGTAAGGCTGAGTTCAGAATGATTTATTCTCATTTAAAAACATTTTTGGGTAGACATGGTTCTGCACAAATAGATTTCAATTACTCCCCCTCAGTGCCCCAATAGCCCACTACTTATTTACTGCAAGATGTATATCGTACCACAGTAATTACATAAAGAAATTCAGTAACCCACAAGTAGCTTTACTCTGCATGTAATTGGATTAGAGTTTAAGTACTACAATATTTGAATATGTTTTTATTCAGAACTTGATTCTGTGGCACACACAGGTGAAATTTAAGCCCATTGTAACTGTTGTCTTGTTGCGTTTTGTTTTTAAATAGTAGTAAAGGTATCTTCCAATGCGGGTTACTGAACAGCTGAGAGGTTGAGCCTATTCACTGTTGAAACCATCTTTTTCTGTAAGCACTGCCGAGATTAGCCCTAAATGGGATACCATTCTTTTTAATGGTTTCTCTTTGTTTGCTCTTCAGCGATGTAATTACGTTCCACACAAGCTCTTGTTCTGAATTGAATTTATTGGGTAATTACGGGATAAAATTTCCATTAAAAAAAAAAAAAATGATATATATATATATATATATATATATATATAATATATATTTTTTATAAAAAAATAATCTGTTAGGCAAACAGGAAATGCACTTTGTCTCCAAATAAAACAAAACCAATAAACACAGCCAAGTTCTCTAGCACCGGGGCTGTTTCTTTTTGAAGCAAATTAGCAATACTGTAATCCATGAGCAGGGAAGATAAATCGCAACACTTGTGTGTAACAGCCAAAGGGGTGCTTTATATGCTTAGCATCTGCATGAACGTGGCAGACTTTGATAGAATCTTTTCTTTGGAAACCGGCAAGATCAAAGCCGGGCCTCCTTCTATCAATATCTGTTTAATTATAATTAGGCTTGTTTCTTGGTGTGTTAATCAACAGATCCATGCAATAAAATTGTAAGTATTTAATCGCTTAGAAGACGGAGTGGAGGAACCATCAAAGAGGCTGCTTTGAGTGGATCTAAACTGTCGCTTCTCTTCTGAAATGAACCTCCATCCAGATAACACAAGAGAGGCATACTGTAGTGCAGGTTTAGTATAAAAAATGCTATTGGATTCTATAGCAGCAGCCAAATCATTACAGTTTCAAAATGGCATTATCTGATGGAACCTGCAGCTACAGTCCCAACTTTCAGTTGAAAAAGATAAAAATTTATTTCTTTTTTTAAACTCCTGTTCTTCTTTTTTTTTTTTGTCTTCAGGGGGTTTAAATAAACATTATTTGAACTTAACCCAGGCCTCTGTTGGTTCTGAAACCAATAGATAACTAGCCATACTTGCCCTGGCAGTAAAGAAAGAGGAAAAATCAACCACAGAAAATACAGAGTAAGAATATTTGAAATTTGGAAAAAATCAGCTGTGCCCAATCATTGCCTTATGTTTCTCATAGAGTACACCATCAATCAATTTACCTAACCTTAAGTGTCCTTAAACATTCAATTAACAGATAATAAAGTTGGTGTTACTGGTAAACCCATACCCTAATATTACTAATAAATTAAGAGTTTATCTTTAATTACCGCAGTATGACTGGAATAACAAATTCCTGCTGCTGGTACGTTTTGCTAATACAAGTCATCATGTTGTATGCAGGATGTCTCTTATTGTATAAGCAGGGATGGAAATAAGACTCCTATTGCATAGCAGTTTCACCCATTACAGGTTTTACTATGAGTGTGATTAGCCGCAGTGTATAGGTAACAAGGTCAGGTGTGTCTAAATTAAACTCATAGTAAAACCAGGAATGGATCAAACTGCTATGCAATAGGATCTTATTTCCATCTCTGTGTAAGTGTTGTGCAGTTTGGATGAGAGGACTGCAAAGTCAACCTCAGGTCTGGCTGCTTAAAAGCTGCATGAAATTATGTTTCTTAAAATAAGTCACACAACATATTAACTACATAGAAATAACAAAAACTAAGACAGAAATGATTAAACAAAAAAAAGTATGAATTGTGCCCTGTGTGCTACTGTATGCATGTGATGACATCTGTACACTATATAAGAGACTGGTTGATTTCGTATGCTATAAATGGCAGAACATTAATCAGTTGATACAAACTAAATCATATATAAACTTGCTGCTCAACCATTTATTGAGTTGAGCAGCAGTTCATTTTTTGGGGAAATGGTTTTTATAGTAATATTTAACAAGTTAGTTACCTTTAAAAGCTCATGTTGAATATGTCAGCTTCATACATATTGCTTATAAATAATATATTATAAATAATGTTTGAGAAAAACACCATTTGGGAAAAAATATTTTTGGCTGATTGACAAGAGCTTGCATATGACATTCCAAACCTCTAGCTGCTATAGGCAGTATCAGGAGCAAGGCGTTTTAGCAGTGACAGGGTGACAGAAGGCTTCAAGGATGGAAAAAGCCTGTGCCTTCAGCTGAACGCACCCTGCACACAAACTGG
The DNA here is from genome assembly GCF_017654505.1 of Polyodon spathula. Taxonomy (NCBI): domain Eukaryota; kingdom Metazoa; phylum Chordata; class Actinopteri; order Acipenseriformes; family Polyodontidae; genus Polyodon; species Polyodon spathula. Next base: position 52,610,892 of record NC_054540.1, on the reverse strand, counting down.
AACATCAACAGAGTTGTTTCTAAGTTGCACAGAGGAGTAAACTATGGAATAAATTAGTTACTGATCACCTGGTAATCATTTTAAATGTTCAATTCAACATGACTATGCAAAGCTTTAAATAAGTTGCTGATTCCAGATAAAGAGAATTCAAAAGAACAATCCCATGTCTCCATTGATGTGCATTTTGACTAGTTTTAAGGAAGCAGCCAAAAAAGTAAATCTGCTTTCACAGGCTTGACTGTTTCAATAGAGGTAGGATAGTAAAAAATGATACACATTTCCAGCCTTGTTAAATACAATCCCAAAAGAGTCAAAGACAAAATATATTTGCATTATTATAAAGTCAGGTGGCCCTGATTTTGTGGAAAGATCATTACCTGAAGTATTTTCGAAAGTTGTGTCTGTATAAAAATCTAACCCCCCCCCCCCCAGCCAAATGAAAGTGGATTCTGTGGCACACACAAGTGTCATGTAAGCCCCTTCTAACATGTGCTTGTTCCAGTTATTCTATTCAGTAGTAGCAAATGTATCTTGCAAAGTAGGATGATAAAAGCCTAGATGAACGGTTGAAAGCACCTTTTCTATTAGTACAGTAGTACGTAGATTAGCACTTCGTGGGACGCCACTGTATTCAATGTTATTCTAACAATAGAACCCCCACCCCCTTTGCAACAGCTTCTGCTGACGGCAGTGTAAAGTCACCATCAATATCAAGACCATACCTGCATTCAGCATTAAGACCACCATCTGTAGTCCCAAGGGTATCAACCCTTTGTTAAACTACATCTAATAAAACCAACATGCTGTACACTACCAACCATTTCTAAACCCTTGGATGCATCTTGGTGTGGCACGTTTTGATTCAGAAAAAAAATGTAATAAATAGAAACTGTTAGAAACGAACTGACTAAATCAGTAAATTAGAACACAGTTTTACAGAAAAGGCTTAGCTAATAAGGTCTTAAATTGCCCTGTGGTATACACATACTCTATTAAGTCACGTTTTGTTCATCCCTTGACTGTTCTTAATAGAGACGTTTCACTGTGCATGTCATGAAGAAAGATTGTTTGATAAATCCACTTCTAAAAAGCGTCATGCCATATTACCAAACGGGGTAGCTTAAATGCCACCAAGTGATTTACCAAATGTTTGCAGATCTTGCTGGATAATCAGCCCTTAAACATAACATCCTTTGGCAAACAGTTTTATGATAACGTGGCTTTTTTTCCCCTAGTTGTTCTAATGATGTTGGTTTTTAGATCTCAGAGGGATGTGGTTAGCGCCGGTGCTGGGTGACAAACACGCACAACGTCAATTAGCCGCTTCGTTTCTGCGTGTTGCGCTGCCTGCTGCGCTCCCCAAACTCATCAGCCCGAGGAACGTGCAGGAGTTTCCATGCATCCGCTCAAAGGAAGATGAAAAGTTGGAAACCTACTGTAATAGACTTGGGAACCGATAAGGAAAATTACAACAGCGTCAAACCTAAATCTCAGTGCAATAGAGAATATTTGCAGTTTTCAATTTTTTAATTAAATGAATGCATATTCAGAATATAATATTCCAGCTAAGGGGAAGATGTCGGGAGGGCTAGGCTGTACTGCCCTTCTGTTGTTCCCTGAATATTACTTGTTCTAATGAATGGACAAGGCACTAGACGATTATTGTAACTATAATTTTTTGCAGCCTGTACTGCAGCATTCTTTTTTTCACGTGTCGAATCCTATGTAGGTCCACTTTCACAGAACAGCACAAAGAAAACTAAATACATCGGGAGCACTTTTATGCTTTGGCTTTTAGAAGATGAACTTCAAGAAGTTCTACATGCAAAAACATGCTAAAAATACAAAAGTTGGTGAATTTCTCTTTCAGTAATACCTCAACTCCAAAAACAGCAATATGATCCTCAAGACCTGGACTGCCTTTTACGCTGCAGTCGGGAAAACAAACAGAGGTAAAGCTTCAAGGTTTACTACAAAACATACTGTATGGACTAGATATTTTGGTTACAGTGGATAATTATTGTCACTTCAAGTTGATATAGTGTTCTTCAGGGGACAATTTACTACTAATATAGTCCCCTGTTAGGTACTATATCCCCCTCAGGAACAATAGTTTTTGACTATATGTGTCAATTCCAGTCTATACCTGTGCAATAATTAAATACATTTAAAAACGTACAAACAGAATTATGACTGAATTGTCACACATTGTGTAGGGGGAGCATGCAATAGACCGGTCCCTGTGTCAAGGGCAATCGAGGAGTTAATTCCCCCATAATATAGCAGTTTGAAACAAAGTAAGCAAGAAGCGTTTCTTTACTAAAGTGTTGATTCCCCAGTGAGCCTTCCGTAAGTAATTAGACTGGCCCAGTGAATGTCAGCATCAGCTTGTTTATTCTCATTATTTTATCATTTTAAAAACCCTCTAGGTGATGAGACATGCAGTATAGAACATAATTACTGTTATTAGCATACTAATTGGACACAAAAATAGGCCAAGTACAAGGTAGCCAACTGAAAAATTTCACATTAATCAACTACTGTGGTGAATAAGTCTATTGTCGAACCGGCAGCTAATTGGCAATCATTTTGAGTAAAATATCTTACCTTCCTGTTTTTGAGTCACTCGCTGGCCTATCATTTTGTCATAGGGAATTTGTTCAGTTTTCAGCTCAGGAAACAGTTTGGTGAGTATTGCATTTTACTTACAGGGGGTTAGGACTGAAGTATGAAAATGTCTTTTCAGTTAAAATATGAAGACGCTCTGCGGTCAAGGGAATATCCACCAACAGAGCCTTATACTTAGCGCCTTAATACTTAGGGCTTATACTTAATCACTGTGTCTCCTAGGAGCCAAGGCTTTTTTTCCCCCCATGGTTTCAAGCTACTCTGGTCAGAAGTGGCCTTCATGGAAGACTTGTGGCCAAAAAGCCATACCTCCGACGTGGAAACAAGGCCAAGCAACTCAACTATGCACGAAAACACAGGAACTGGGGTGCAGAAAAATGGCAGCAGGTGCTCTGGACTGATGAGTCAAAATTTGAAATATTTGGCTGTAGCAGAAGGCAGTTTGTTCACCAAAGGGGTGGAGAGCGGTACACAAATGAGTGTCTGCAGGCAACAGTGAAGCATGGTGGAGGTTCCTTGCAAGTTTGGGGCTGCATTTCTGCAAATGGAGTTGGGGATTTGGTCAGAATTAATGGTCTCCTCAATGTTGAGAAGTACAGGCAGATACTTATCCATCATGCAATACCATCAGGGAGGCATCTGATTGGCCCCAAATTTATTCTGCAGCATGACAACGACCCCAAACATACAGTGAAAGTCATTAAGAACTATCTTCAGTGTAAAGAAGAACAAGGAGTCCTGGAAGTGATGGTATGGCCCCCACAGAGCCCTGATCTCAACATCATTGAGTCTGTCTGGGATTACATGAAGAGAGAGAAGCAACTGAGGCTGCCTAAATCCACAGAAGAACTATGGTTAGTTCTCCAAGATGTTTGGGCCAACCTACCTACCGAGTTCCTTCAAAAACTGTGTGTAGGTGTACCTAGAAGAATTGATGCTGTTTTGAAGGCAAAGGGTAGTCACACCAAATATTGATTTGATGTAGATTTTTCTTCTGTTCACTCACTTTGCATTTTGTTAATTGATAAATATAATCTATTAACATGTCTATTTTTGAAAGCATTCTTACTTTACAGCATTTTTTCACACCTGCCTAAAACTTTTGCACAGTACTGTGTGTGTGTGTGTGTGTGTGTGTGTGTGTGTGTGTATATATATGTATATATATATATATATATATATATATATATATATATATATATATATATATATATATATATATTAACAATTTGCCTATCATCCTGAATTAGAGATTTAATCAAGGTCAATCATGTGATGAGACATGTGATCCCTTCGGCATTATAAAGCTCTGGGAGCAGCACAATTACAAACCGGGGAATGGGGAAAGGCAAAGATCTAACAACACTTGAAAGAGGCGTGATAGTTGTTGACGTTGAGCAGGTGCCACAGTAACACTTGGACAATGGGCAGAAAAATAACTGGGCTTTTCAACAGGAATCTAGACATCTTCCCCCTGTCTGCCGTCCTGACCCAGTGAAGCCTGAATCGTGCTTGTAACCCCGGCAGTGATTTTACTTCCCAGCTTAGCATCAGCTACCCTGTCAAATGTATATTGTGTAAGAACAGAAGCAGGGGAAAAAAGAATCCTGCCGAGGGTCTGTCTAGAGCAAAGAGACGCAGTTTGTCTGCAACTTTTCTCTGTGCTCCCATGTAAAAACTGAACAGATGCATTTAAAATGCTTCCAATTGGACATATTTCAGTCCAGGCTCTTCCAAAACCTTGTCACTCAAATTCCCACAAAGCTTTTGAAATCCCAGTGAAATAAGACCCTAATTGAAACCCTAGTCACTCTGTGTGGTATTACAGAATTAATGCAAGACTCATTACTCCGCTAAACCAATTTACTCAAAGCCACGAGAATTAAATGCCGCACCCTGATCCTCAGTAAACACGGGGCCAGGATAAAAACTGGGGGGTTTTTTAGGGTTTTTTTTTTTTGCGGTGTCGAACAACGCAGCTCCCAGATTGACAGGAGGTCCACTACTTTTGTGTTGTTTGGATTCCTTCCAGTGTCCCCTGCATGAAAGCAATCTGCTCATTTGCATATCAAAGACAGGGATTGAACTGGCCTTATTGGTCTCTGAGGGAAATAAAAAAATATAAGACACTGTCAACAGAGGCCCCTGGAAAACAAAGAGATTTTTTTCCTCCTTTTTTTTTTGACACTTTTATTATTTTTGAACTCTAGAGCTTGGGCGCTGACCATGAATTCAATCTGTTGAAAAAAGAATGCCTTGCACACATTTTAGTTGGCTCAAGGCTTTCCCTGCTTATTTTTATTTATTTTTTGGTTGTTTTTTGTTGTTGTTTCCTGAGGCAGGAAGAAAGAATATGGGACAGAGCTACAGAGCAAGTGACAAGACTGCGCATTTGAGAATACCTTTACCCTGTGAAGTCAATACAGTTTCACTGTTCATGAAAAATAGAAGAAAAAAACATTTCAGTTATAAGATGACTACAAAAGATTTAGAAGTGAGTAGTTTTTCGAGATTTACAATTATACTGTATTGACAGTATAATTGTAAATCTCGAAAAACTACTCACTTCTAAATCTTTTGTAGTCATTTTTGTATTACTTTAGTATAAATACATGTTAATTTGGATTCATATGTTCTTTTTTTCTGACTTTATGAGAACGAAAAGACACATTTGCCCGTTTTCCCATTGGAAATAGTGATATTTTGAAATATCACCGTCCTGGTCACAAAAGCAAAGTTTGTGGGGAATAATAGCCATTTTCTATACTTTTGAGGCATAAGCAATTAGGAAATAACACTTACTACCCAGGAACAAAAAAAAAATAATTTTGTTACACAGTGTAATTAATATGAAATAAAAAAGGAAAAGTCAAGATTGCATAAGTATTCAAACCCTTTGCTGTGGCAAACCTAAATTAATTCAGGTGCACAAAATGACCTTAACGAGCCACACAATTAGTTGAATGGCCACTGCCTGTGTGCAATATTAGTGGTTCTCATGATTTCAGAATAAAAACATCTGTCTCTGTGAGGGTCCTTGGTCAGGTAGTGAATTTCAAGCAAAGACTCAACCATGCGTTACGTTTGGTGCAGACCCAACACAACAAATCTCCCAGTCAACACCATCCCTACAGTCAAGCATGGTGGTGGCAGCATCATACTATGAGGATGCTTCTCCTCAGCAGGGACTGGAAAGGACTGAAGGAAAAATGGATGGAGCAAAGTACAGGCAAATACTAGAGGAAAACCTTTTTCATTCTGCTAAAGACTTAAAACTGGGGCGAAAATTCACCTTTCAGCAGGACAGTGATCCAAAGCACAAGGCCAAAGCTACACTGGAGTGGCTTAAGAATAAGAAGGTGAATGTCCTTGAGTGGCCCAGTCAAAGTCCTGACTTGAATCCTGTTGAGAATCTGTGGAAAGACTTGAAAACTGCCGTCCATAAGCGATCCCCAAGCAACTTGAGAGAGTTTGAGCAAATCTGTCAAGAAGAATGGGCACAAATTGCACCAAGCCGGTGTGCAAAGATTTACCCAAAAAGACTTTCAGCTGTAATTGCTGCCAAAGGTGCTTCCACGAATTAATTGAGTTGACGGGTCTGAATACTTATGCAATCAACATATTTCAGTTTTTTCTCTTAAGTTTTTGCTGACATTTACTGTAACTTATCTTACCCTTAGACATCTTAGACATGTGTATGCATCATTTTATAATTTCACAATATGGGACACCATAGGAAGAGTCTGAATACTTTTGCAAGACACTGTATATATATATATATATATATATATATTATATATTATATATATTAATATACCATATATATATTATATATTATTATATATATAATTAAGCTTTTGCAATTTTTCCAGTTTATCTGTTTACTAGGTAATAATTAATTTTGCCAATTTCTTGCCTATTTCTTGTCACTTCAGTGTATCTGTACAAAAGAACCATGGTAGCACAGGGGCAGCTATGATGGTAGAGTGGCACCACATTGGTAGCATTTTATATCTTGACAAACCACATGGTGTCATATGAAACAAAGGACCAATACACACTGAGTCACAGTGCCACCAGTACTGGTGTGTTTCTGTTATTATTACTTGTTCCAAATCCATTGTATTGTCTAGCAGTGTCATGGACTGTCATTGGTTTCTTCAGCATAATAAACTGGTATTACAAAGATAAGCCAGTAGGAACCATAGTCCTATTCCATTATTCAATGTAAATAGACCTTGAAGCCACCACACTAATAAGGACACATTTTGGAAATAGCAGCACTTGCTCTGGGGATGTGATAGATACTGTATATAAAGAGTAAAGATCTGTGTGCTTTGTGTGCTTTCATGCAATGTCATACAGTATGTGTCTGTGCACCTTCACGCTAATCCCTTCTGAGGTCGACCACTTACAATGCTTCAGTATTTGAGACTAAGAATCGTTAGCAACCTCACAATTTGCTTTCTAGCAAAATTAGCAGCTGGGAACCATTTTCCTGTGTCTTCTCTTTCTGAAGTAATTTGGCCTCTTAGTTCTTTAATGTGTTTCAGATGAGTCGCTGTTTCTCTGCCTTTTTGGACTGTCAGTGCAAGCTGCTCCTGCCAACAGGCAAAGCCTCCTGAGATGCTAACAATAGATATATGCATGCTTCACTTCGTCCTAATTTATTGTGGGAGCTCCTATATTTTATCTTTGGAAGCCAGCCCTGGGAGAATGATGGGCCGGTTCTGGGAGAGAATTAAATTGGTACTAATGCTGTCCAACAGCATGCTGTGCTGATTGTACCACAAATGTGCAATGCGTCAAAAAAGAGAAGGACCGTTAGTGTTGGACGTACCACTGGTGGATTAATGCAATTAATCATAACCTACCTGGCAGCAGGCACTCCCACTTTCCCTTTCATTAATACAAATGTGCCTTTTTTTTCTTTCCTCTCCACTATTAATCTTATTTTGAATTTATTTGCTGGCTGATGCATGCTTCTCTCTCTCTCTCTCTCTCTCTTGGTTTCTCTTTCTCTCTCGCTCTCGCTCTCTGTTCCCATGGTGCCCATGTGTGCTGGTGTCACAGGGGGTCAGATACAGCACCGCTGCATGCTGTGTTTTCTGTACGCTTGTTCAGTTGGTGTGTTGCCCATTTCCTCCCCAGCAGGAGCTATAGGGCACAGCCGGCGTAGCTCCAGGAATGATTTCTCTAAGACGGAGCCAGATTGAGATGTCACAAATCGTTTTGTTTTTGGGGAGAGGAGGTTTCCTTGCTTGCGTTTAGTTTTGCAACTAGGCGTCACAGAGGCTCACAGAGGTAGACTAGGGAGTACAGGACAAAGAGTTTTCCTTTGATTTTGTAGCTCATTGATATATTATATTATAAATAAAACTAGAACTAGATGGATTAATGGATTATTAGTCAAAATGGATTTTATATCACAAGACTTAATTAAACATTAATTGAATGGCCCTGGTGCCCTATTCTGAGCTCACATTTATATTATATTCCTAGCATATGCATGTTTGCAGTTGTAGCTGAAGGATTTTCTGAAGAGTCTACACTATTATTTTGCTCCTTGTGTTTGTTACCATTGCATCCTTATTGTTGTTGCATCATTATTGTTGAATTTAATTTCTGTGTAAAAACTCTGCACTACGTCGTCCTCAACAGAAAATAATTTGTGATCACCTTGTAAAAGGAACAGGTTTGTGATGCAGACTGTTCTCACTGAGCAGTGAATTATGAGTTTTTGGTATCAGAACAGTCAATTATTATTTCATTTTGTATAGGCAGCCATACATTTTGTTCATAAAATGAATCTCTCCAGGATTAAACTATCACTGTACAATTTTTTCATATATTATCCTCAGTTATTCCAGAAATAATCACAAAACTATTAACTTTACTTCTCACTTTGTGTAAAACGAAATTACAGTAGGAGAAGAAATCACAAAGACACAGTCTTCTATCGGCAACATTTTCAGTACATTGTGCATTTGTAAATTGTTTCTTTTTAAATGATTTGATTATTAGTTCATTATGATACAGATTGTTCACCAGGATTAAAGTGTAGAGTTGTTCATCTAATTTTCTGTAGTTTAGTGTGGCAGCTGGCATGGTTTCAACATGCTGATCACACAATCCATTCATAATAGCCTATCGTCAGGGAAATCTAATTGTGCACCCCCCTCCTTCCCCCTTGAAGAAGAAAGCAATTAAATACATAAGATGCAAACTGATTGTGGGAAAATACATAGACCAGGGAGGCATGCAACACTAAAAACCACAACAGGAACACGAATTAAACCCCCCACCCCACCAAACATGATGTCATTAATCACATACAAGCTAACAATCCTAACGTAATGGAAACCTGAACCTGTCAAGCTTCACCAAGTTAAAGTTTCTTATTATGGGGTGTTGGGGCTCTAAACCTCCCTGAACCCATTAGGAACTCCACATCCAGAACCTTATTGACTATACACTTTCATTGTGTGCAGTATTGACTGTACCTGTATACACTATGTGAATGGGTGTATACAAAAAAACAACCATGTCATTCCGCTTAGGGTGGCTAAACGATCCAAGCAATGAATAACGGGTGTAAATGACACCTCTTACATTGTTAGACAAGCACATTAGGGACAGTTTACACCTGTCCGTCATAAAACAGCCTAAAATTATAGCACCTTAAAAACCTGCATGAGATCGTTCAAGGTTTTCAAAGGGGATTAAAACGGGATTGTTGACATACAAGTAATAAACTCTTACATCTGGTAAGCTTAATAGCAAATCATTTCTTTGAAAATAATATTTTTAAGAAAGAAAATACAAAATAAATGACATCCATCTCCCTTGGTAACTTTCCACCTGAGTCTTTTTGATGTTTACTATGCCTGGCTATTATTGTTTATATTCCATAGTTTGATTGAGATATACCTTGTTTTTCCTTGGTTTTTCTTCCTCTTTACTACTCTTTACTAGGCTTTTCCATGGTGTACTCCAATTTTTATAACAGCTACTCCCCTAAAAACAAAATATAGTCCATGGTAGATATGTATTAAGTGGTTAGATATGACGATAACCTGGTATAAACAGCATCTAATCAGTGATTTAAATGTAATGTCCAATGTAATAACGATTTTCTCCTGAATTCTTACATCATAACTATCAATTTGGGATCCATTTCAGTCTAATAACCCAAACCTGAAAAAACGGTAGAATAACTTGAGCGGAACTCCAATTTCATAAGAGACTTCCAGCGGTAATGTCTGTAACCTTGGACTTGAGTGCACCATTCTAAAATGCATTAATCATGAACAAGTGCTTTCTAACGGGTGACATAAAAAAGTAAGTGTATAGAGCCTAACATTAAGTTAATTGTCCCCTTCAGTTCCTTATTCAGAAGAAAGCCACATAGTGCTGTATAGTGAGGCTTCCATTTCTCTCAGGTTTTAAAACCGAAGCTTCCATTACAATCAGATTTAACTGCACAGAAAAAGCAGAGGCACCGAGTCTTTCAAGCTTTTGAAGGGGCTGGCGGTGGTGCAGGACCCCCACTGCAGCCGCTCTGCTGCAGCCGGCTTGATTAGTGGAGCCCGCCACTCCTGTCACACCAAGAAGAAAGTGCACCAGCTCTAGCCTGCAGCATTCTCATCTCTCCTCGTCTTTTCCCAAGGAACACACACACACACACACACGCACAGAAACACTATAGCATCATTAGCATTTCACAATATGACCTTGACTTAGAAAGACACAAGTTAATAAGCCTTCAACAAATTATAAGCTGTTTGGTCGATTTGCCTAGTGAACTGTTAATTGTAAAACTGGAAGACATTATGTTCAGCTTTCTACATTACGTCTTTTCTGTTTTAACAGTGACACTTCATTGAGTGCAATTAACAAAGCCTAAGAGATTTATTAACATACTTCTTCATGGTCAATGATCCATTACACTTAAGACATAACATTGTAAAATGCACATTATCTCCTTTTGGCACTTAGAATAATGCTTCAGGAACGAGACAGACATATGCTTAACCAGATAAAGCAGCATTATTAGCTGACAAAACATACAATTTATTGGACATTTAATTTATCAGCTCTAAAGGCACTTAAACGGTTGTGATTTTAAAAGTCTTGAGAAATGTAACCAGTAAAAGTTGTATGGCTCTGTGCTTTCGCTAGCACCTTGTAAAATTTGTCACACTGGTAATGGAAATGATTATTGTCACTTCCCTCTCACCCGCACAAATGAAGTCTAGGAGCAAGAGTCAGCTCTCTGCTTTTAGTTCATTCTTCACCCTTGTGCACAGGCTGATCTAGAGCTGAATCAGCAGTGTAGATAGCAATAAGGCAGCTTTGGTCAGAAGATTTTTTTTAACTCTTTAATGCCCAAGATATATTCTCCTTTGCCACAAGTAGGCTTACTGGCAGCTATAACCTTAAGTGGGTTAGAATCTGCTTGGATCTTACAGAGCACCCTATAATATATATTTTTAAGTAAGAACAATTATGCAGTATAGATAATTTTAATACAAACTGATACAAACTATCATGTAACTACCATCTATATATGTAATGTAGGTAATCTAAAAAATATAATAAATTCCTATATATAATTAGAACCAAAAACTTGGTCCCCTTGACCAGAGAGATTGTTGCTGACATCTAGTGTGAACTGAGGGAATGTTATAAGCTACTACATTGTGTGTCGGGTGTTATCTTGTGCAGTTTGGATTAGAGAACCACAAAGTGATGCATTACTGGCTAACATCAATTCTACTCAGAAACAATTATTAAAAAAATAAAATCCATATATATATATATATATATATATATATATATATATATATATATATACACACACACACACACACACACACACACACACACACACACACACACACACACACACACACACATACACACTGAGTGTACAAAACATTAGGAACACCTGCTGTTTCCATGAAATAGACAAGGTGAATCCAGGTGAAAGCTATGATTCCTTATTGATGTAACCTGTTAAATCCACTTCAATCAGTGTAGATGAAGGGAAGACAGGTTAAAGAAGGATTGACAAAATTGAGACATGGATTGTGTATGTGTCCCATTCAGAGGGTAAATGGGCAAGACAAAAGATTTAAGTGCCTTTGAACGGGGTATGGTAGCAGGTACCAGGCGCGCCTTTTTGAGTGTGTCAAGAACTGCAACGCTGCTGGGTTTTTCACGCTCAGCAGTTTCCTGTGTGTATCAAGGATGGTCCAGCCAAAGGACATCCAGCCAACGGCAGGCCACTGGTTGAAAACGGCTCATTGATGAAAGAGGCCAAGGGAGACTGACACAAATTGTGCAGAGCAACACACGGGCTACAGTTAGTCAACTGACAGTCCAGTACAAATTGGTGCCAAAAGACCCATAAAAGAATGCACAACTCGTTGTACCTTGACACAAATGGGGTATGGCAGCGACGACCTAACAGAGTTCCACTTCTTTCAGCAAAACACAAGAAACTGCGGTTGCAGTGGGCTAAGGAATGAAAAGACTGGACACTGGAGGACTGGAAAAACATTGCCTGGTCTGATGAATCCCGATTCCTGCTATTTCACACTGATGGGAGGACTAGGGTATGGAGAAAACCACATGAGTACATGCATCCATCATGCCGCGTGTTAACATTGCAGGCCAGTGGTGGTGTGATGGTGTGGGGTGTGTTTTCATGGCACACATTGGTCCTTGATAAAAATGGAGCAACGTTTGAATGCCACAGGATATCTGAACATCATTGCCAATCAGGTGCATCCCTTCATGGCAGCAGTGTCTCCATCTGCTAATGGATTTTTTCAGCAGGATAAAGCCCCTTGCCACAAGGCTAGGATTGTCCAGGAATGGTTCCATGAACATGACAGTGAATTCAGCATACTGCAGTGGCCAGCCCAGTCACCAGATCTAAATCCAATTGAGCATCTGTGGGATGAGATGGAACGAGCTATTCGGAGTAGAGATCCACTACCAGCCAACTTGACACAACTGTGGGTAGCATTGGAGTCAACATGGGCCAGCATCCCTGTGGAACGCTTTCAACACCTTGTAGAGTCCGTGCCCTGACGAATTGAGGCTGTTGTGAGGGCAAAAGGGTGTGCAACTCAATATTAGGAAGGTGTTCCTATTGTTTTGTACACTCAGTGTATATATATATATATATATATATATATATATATATATATATATATATATATATATAATACAGACTTTTTTTTGGTTTAAAGGGTGTCTCAGATCATTTCTAATTGTGAGTACTTTTTAAAGATATATCATGGATTAATGCACACTCATTGATGTAATTTCACCCCGGGACCATTAATTGGATTTTGGTCAAAACTTGGCTATGACAAGAATGAGAGTTATTACTAGTGTGATAAATATAGGTCTTTAAATGACTCCATGTAATGTCAGAACAGCAGGGCTTTGGTAAGAATATATCTGTTAATTAGATTAGTCAATTGCATTGTATGCGAAACATCAATGGGATTTTTAAATATTATTTGCAGGGACTGTAAGAAATAATAACAAGAAAAGCAATTTATTTTTCTATTACTATAATATGGAACAGTGCGGGAAGGCAAAAATCAGTCCTCAATTGAAAATGAAGGGTTACCAATGTCTAGTCTCCCGAGCAAAATCTATTAACCAGCTCTTAAGGCACAAACATGGCACAGTTATTATCACCAATTAATACATTTCGTTTTCAAACCACAAGGTTAACAGCAAAGGGGAGAGAGACTTTTCAGTACCAACAGATTTTCATGATATGCTATCATTTAATAATAATTGAAGTGTAATGTGTACTTTTAATTAAACTCCGCAAGATATGATTAACCATGTTAAATTAAAAAATAATAAAATAATTAACAAAGCAAACCTTCTGGGTCGAGTTCTTAATGTATTTTGTCTAAGTGACCGATTCTATCGACAAGCTTTCCTGCTGTGGGCTGTAGTCAGAAAGCAGTAGTGTGTAGATGGATGTATTTTTTATTTTTTTATTTTAGTAAAGTGTATTTTTAATAATGCTCTAAGATGACATCTCTATACCTTTTGGATAAAACAAGGGAGATTCCTCTTCTCTCTTCTCAGTCGGCTTATTCTTATAGAATCTCATAACGCAGGAATGATTGCAATGACCCTCTGCATATGAGCGTTGCACTCTAGACACTTTTCAGTTTTGGAGAGAAAGGTCATGGGGCGGGAGAAGTACACAATTCAATGCAGAGTGGCACAGTACTTTTCAGTCGATAGGTGGCAGTACAGCTAGGTGGCAGTGCATTTGCAGCAGACGGATATAAAGGACAGAGATCTGTTTCCATTGCTACAACTGTGAAGAGATCCACTTAGAGGAAACTCAATAAAAGGAGTAGATTTTGAGTACAAAGTCTTGTTGTTTGAAATCTCGGTTTGACGACAGTAAGCGTAGAGGAATGACTATACTCGCCACTGTTCCCAGGAGTGCACACAGGCAGTAATGGATTTGAACCGTGGGTTTTCTGGCTCTTTGGGTCATTCTACTACAGTAGGTTGCATTGGCCTATGACCTTGGCGATGTTTCCGGAAGCTCATGTTACTTAAGATCATTAAACGAAATTCAAATTCAATAACCAACTGAAGATTCCCACTTGCATTATCGCTTTCCAGATTTAAAAAAAAATAGGAATAACATGTCG